>NC_054476.1:136910751-137165247 GCF_017639515.1 Carcharodon carcharias | reverse complement strand
TACTCATTTTCTTCAAAATTACCTGGCTTAAGTCAATTTCTTTCTCCCATTGATTTTACTCCCATTTTTTAGAAAAACAACACTAACTAAAATATAGGAAAGGCGCCCCCTCCCAGCCCACCTCCAACAAACTTGGCTTTTCAATAACAACATGATAATAACCAGATAATGTGTTTTAGTGATGCTGAGGGCTAAATATTAGCCAGGATTCCCTTTGAAATACTGCAATGGAATCTTTCATGCCAATCGGAGAGGGCAAATGGAGCCTTGATTTAACATCTCAATGGAAGAGAGAGAATGCAGAGGAGAGCAACAAAATCGATCTTAAATGTACACAGAATAAGGAGGGGAATATAGGGAAACTGAAGTATAAAAAATATTCAATAGTACAAAATAGCTTTTGTACTTTGAACTTTGGTTTTCAACTGTATCAATGTTGACCTCAATATTTCAAAGAGCCATTTGTACAGTAGTCATCTGGGGCCAGAAGTGACATTAAGGAGAGCAGGACCTGGACTTCCTTCCACTACGTTGACCCAAAGTGGACCATAGTGGTGAAAAATACTGTAAACTCAGGAAGAGAGGGGGGCAAGTGCCTCATCCATCGACTTAGAATTTCAACCACATTTTGACCTTCTCCCCACCCCACCCCACTCCGTAGAAGGGAACGCCACCGGTTACTCTTCATCACATCTAAATGGCAGCAGGTAGGCAAGGCCTAACAATTAAAACAGTTTCCCATTATTGAACCCTAGTTCAAATTGATTGACATTAACTTGATGCACTGAATAGCACAAAGATTAGTTTAATATTCACATTCTGATCAAAGGTGGCTTAAAAATTATTCTTTGAACACTTGCCAAAACCCAATTCAAATTCTAATGTGACTCAACCTTCACAGAATCAGTGAAACATCAGCACAGGAGAAAATCACTTGGCCCACTCGGTCTGTGCATCAGAACAAATTGCTCCAATTCTATTTCTGCTCTCTCTCTGCCTTTTAATATCTTTATTAAAATATTTATCTGATTCTTCTTCGGTTAACAATAATCTACTGTTTGGTTGAGATGTTGAACACTAAAGGATTGATCCTACGGCAGTATCCAAAGAGAAGCAGGAATTCCCTTGGTGTCCCGACCAACATATCCCTCAACTAACAGCACTAAAACCGCACTAACTGTGCTGTTTGAGAGCCACTGCTGGATGCATAATAGCTGCCATGGTTTACTATCTAAGAACAGCAAGTGCACTTCAAAGAAATGTCACAGTACATGAAGCAACTGAGAAAGTTTGAGACATTTAATAACACATTGGCCCAGATCTTCCAGTCCCCAGATAGTCGGAAGACTGAAGGTACCCCGAAAGATACCCACAGGACCCATGGACTTACATGGGCAGTTTGAACTTCCGAGAGTCGGTTTTACCCTGCCTGGACTGCTTTGTGATCAGTCAGAACCCATGCAGACTTGGGTTGTTTGCTCTATACTTACCCTGGTTTTTACATGGATTTACTGGAGAGATTTTCATGGCAGGTAGAAACACAGCAAAACTTGAAGTCAGCCAGCTGGAGCACCAAAGCCCATCCCAACTGGATAGTCCTCACCACGCCTCCTGGACATTATTCGCCCTCCCGCAAGTCCGACAGGGCTCACCAGCCGCCCCCCCACAAGCCCGGAGCCAGGGCTCACCCCCTTCCACATGCCCGACAGGGCTCACCTGCCACAACCTCGACCCCCACCCCCCCCAACATCTTCCGAACCCCACCACATGCTGGACAGGGCTCACTGTGCACCACCACCCCCCCCCCCCACCCCCCATCCTGGAGCCAGGGCTCACCCCCTCCCATTTGCCAGCCAGGGCTCACCACCCAGCCTCCACCCCTCCCCACAGTGCTCACACCCTCCCGCTCCCCCTCTCCCAAATCACTCTTACTTCCCAGAATATGGCAGCTAGCACCGTTAAAAAACAGTGTGTGGCTTGGCCTCTCCTGCGCTGCACCAAGGCCTGCCTGGTTTTCCACGATGGGGGCTTTAAGGAGCAGCCAGCATCAGACCTCTGGCCTTAATACGCTGGCGGGCAAGTGATATTTTTTCCTGTGATTAGCGTCGATTGGAACTGTTCCGATGTTAATCGGAAAATTTGGGCCATTACATAAACGCATGTCCTTTTTCTTCTTTACCTAAAATTTTGTGAATAAATCCCCCTACTTACAGCAATAAAATCCATATTCAAATAACTCTTTTTATAAATTCATGTCTTCTAACCTACCCCTTCACACTTCTCATGGTTATTCCAACTTTGGAACGCACAAACAAGAAATACTTCAAGCTGCAACCCTCATTATCAAAGTCAAGTTGAGCCCTTGTGGAAAAACAGATGTTTTAAATATTTCGTGGGCAATTAGTCCTGTACTTTGTGGCACATAAACCAGTCAAAATGAAGCAAATCACACCTTCTCTGAAGTCGCAGGTTGGCTGCCCATTTTCAATACTGCACACAGCCCGTATTCCAGACTGGGCCATTGCCAGAATTTACTTGTGCCAATACTCAGCACTCTCCCTGACCTTCTTCTCACTTCATAGTGAAAGGATCTTTGTGATTATGTCACAGGACTAGCAATGGTTGTATTTGTTGGATGTCAATCATCTCAGTTCCAAAACATCACTGCACCACAGGAGCTCCTCAGGGTAGTGTCCTCGGCCCAACCATCTTCAGCTGCTTCATCAATGATCTTCCTTCCATCAAAAGGTCAGAAGTGGGGATGTTCGCTGATGATTGCACAATGTTCAGCACCATTCACAACTCCTCGGATACTTAAGCTGTCAATGTTCAAATGCAGCAAAACCTGGACAACATTCAGGCTTAGGCTGACAAGTGGCAAATAACATTTGTGCCACACAAATGCCAGGCAATGGCCATCTCCAGCGAGAGAGGATCTAACCATCTCCCCTTGACATTCAGTGGCATTACCATTGCTGAATCTCCCACTATCAATGTCCTGGATGGGGGGGTTACCATTGACCCGAAACTGAACTGTACCGGAATGCACTGCCTAAAACGCTTATGGAAGCACATTCAACAGGAAGTTTAAAAAGGGAACTGAACATGTACTTTTTAAAGAAATTGTAGCATGGCTATGGGGGGAAAAGCTGGGAGTGTGGCCAACTGGATAGCTCTTTCAAGAAGAGTCTGTACAGCTATAATGGCCAAATAGCCCTCTTCTGTGCTGCCAGAGTCTATGAGGACAACAAGGATGCCATTGGATTTTTACACCCATCCATGGAGGCAGATGGGACCTCAGTTTAACTTCTCATCCAAAGACAGCACCATCAACAATGCAGCAATCCTGCAGCACTGCACTGGCAGTGTCAGCCTCGATTTTATGCTCAATTCTCTGGAATGGGACCAACAACATTCTGACTCCAAACCAAGAGTGCTTTCACTTGAGTCACGGCAGACACCCAAGGACATACAGGCACAAGACAGAGAGAATGTCTGCCATACTTAATTCATGTATCTCCTCAAGTTTCCATCCCACTGTAGTGCATCTCCTGCACCTAAAGGAACACAGAAACCTGCTGACCCACCTGTGCAATTCTATTGCTACTCACTGGGACATGCATGAGAGTGGTTAAGGTGACTGACTGACTGGTTTCTTTAGCATACCCTCTTTCTCCCCACCCCCAGCACCTGACCTCTACACAGCAGCTTTGATAAAGCATCACACAATAGGCTTGTTAGCGAAACAAAAGCTCATGGAATTAAAGGGGCAGCAGCAGTATGGATACAGCATTGGCTAAGGGATTAAAAAAAACAGGAAAGATTGGCGAATGGCCTTTTTTCCGGCTTGAAGGGAGGTAGACAGTGGTGCTCCCTGGGGTTCAGTGCTAGGACTGCTTTTGATATATGTTAATGACTTGAGCTTGGGGATAGAGGGCACTATTTTGAAATTTTCAGATGACACAAAACTTGGAAGTGTAGTAAGCAGTGAGGGAGATCATTTTTTTCATTCTTTGACAGGGTGTGGATGTCACTGACTAGGTCAGCACGTTTTGTTGCCCATCCCTAATTGTCCAGAGGTGGTGTCATTAACTGAACATTCACCTCAACACTGTTTGTAGGATCTCGATGTATGCAAATTGTTTGCTCAGTTAGTCCACAGAGCAACAGATCACTTGAAAAGTAGTTAACTAGCTATGAAGCGGTTCAGGATGTCACTAAGGCTTGAAAGTAAACTCCAGGTTTGATTCATAATCTATGCTGAGTGATTGAAACTCAGCAGTGGCTTCAGTGCTCCTGCACAAGTGAGAGGGAGAAATTAGCCTGGATTTGCCACTTCTTATTGCTACGTAGAAGTTCCTGTGTAAGAGAGAAGAAGAATGGCTGCAGTAACACCACGAGTGACAGGCTGCCAATTCTCACTGACTGGGCTTCCACACGACCGACCACTTGAGCAAAGTTAGGGTGTGATTGCTGCCTACGGATCCTTCACCAGGGTTAATGGTCGAGGAGACGAAAGGAGAAAACTGTAACCAAAGAGCTACAAGGGACATTGACAGCGTCCTCAAATGCTCCCTCCCTCCACAAAACCCCTGATCCAGTCTGCTATTCACCTGATCTAGATTCAGTAGCTAAGCCCATCCCCAGGGCTCTATAATTTATCAGACAGCAACTTACAGTACAATGTTCCCTCTGCCCTCATCCTGCCTCTGTTCTGTGTCCTCAGCACAGGCAAGGTCAGGAACTAGTCACTTTGACAACTGCAGCTGGGTTACTTGTGTTTTAGCCCTTGCTATTCACTAAATTAATAGATAAAGATACTGTAAGAGTAACGAGAATGAGACAAAGAGACAAAAAAGAATAAATTACATGCTTCCAATGAAGTCAAAGACCCAGCCATATGTTTAATTTTAACAAGCACACAAGGAGCAATGACAGGAATGTCAGCCTTTCCCCTGCCCTTGACATGCCAGAACCTAGCGGCTCATTGCCAAACAGACTACATAACGTTCATAACGTTCCCTCTTCAGCTGATTATCATGACCCATCCACTTGCAAATAATAGATCGTTCAATTACTAAAATATCACAACGCCAGGGCCAAAAGTTTAAGTGTCACACATTTGCTAGAGAAAAAAAATCCTTAAAATAAACTCAGTCCAACTAAGATTTTGGTTAGTGAGGACGCATGGTTTCCTACTCAAGTTCCCAAATATCCTGTGGGCTGAAGCACAAAGGACAAGATTTTCAAATCTATGAATTAGCTACAAGCAAATCTGTTAGTGGATTACTTTAACCCTTCTGTATTGCGGAATCATTTTCACTGGACACTGGATTTACTATAGTTTTAGTATCAAAAATAAACGTGCACATGTCTTGATGTTCTGGTGTCGCCAGGCGAATTTACAGTGTGTTTCTGTTCTGGTATCGCCACTATATTGCGACATGTATGGTTGTTCTAGTGTTCCCAATCTGCCCACAGTATAATGAGGGAAAATTCAGGATACAGGTAAGTAGATCATACTGCACCTGCACTCAAAGTGGAAATATAATCAGGATTAAGCAATTCTCATGGGAGCGCAGTGTGCTGTTCTGCATTCCCCAGTGAGTGCACTTACATAGTGGCACTATATCACTGGACCTCCCTACTTACTCACACAGCAAGGTAAGATAGAGTATCAGAAAGAAGGAAACAGACACAACAAAGTAAATTTACAACCTGGGATTTAGATACCATTACTCAAAACAGCTTAAATAAAGGCACAGATAAATGGGTAACCTACTTCCAGGTCTGGGCAGAGATCTTTTTGATAGCTGCCCACTCCCTGCTGAAAATGTGCTTGAACAACTGGGTGGCTCACCTGCTCAAATTCCCTGCTTTTCATGACTAAAGTTGGTTAACAGTTGTGCCTCTGAGCCAGAAGGTTGTAGGTTCAACTTTCACTCCAGAGACAGGCCTAAAATACAGTTTGACACTCCCCTGCAGCACCGAGGGAGTGCTGCATCATCGGAGGCGCTATCTTTCAGATGAGGTGTTAAATCATGACACTGCCTGTTCTCTTGGGCGGAAGTAAAAGATCCCCGGCACTAATCTCGAAGAACAGGTCATTTCTTCTCGGTGTCCTGACCAATACACATTCTTCAACCAACATCACAAAAACAGATTGTCTGATCAATAACACATTGCTGTTTATAGGAGCTTGCTGTGTGCAAACGGGCTGCTGTGTTTTCTACATCACAGAAGTAACTAAGCTTCATAAGTATTTCATTGACTGTAAAGCACTTTAGGAGACCCGGAGGCCAAGAAAGGTGCTATATAAATGCAAATTTTGTATTATATGAGCTGCACAATCTGCCTATAGGGTGCCTCTTCTAGATTATATAGTGCAATTTAGGAATTTATGTAAAACAACACCGGGCTTGGTCAACATCCTAATATAAAGCAACAAACTGCAGCTGCTGAAGATCTGAAAAGCAAAGAAAAAAATCTGGAAACACTCAGCATGTCAGGCAGCCTCCAATTATGCAAGCTAACTTCCAGAGTGCAAAACGGTTGACTGAGCAGTTCTCCCCACAGATGGGCTGGCTGTGTTTTCCCAGCATGTTACGTTTTTGCTTTTGATAATCCACATCCTAATTTTACCACAGTACGCTAGCATCGAAATACACTGCATTAAAAGTTTAAATTGGCCAAATCAAGACTGAATCTCATAGATAATCAAATTCAAACTTCAAAGAGAGCAGAATTCAGTGCAGCCCCTGGCAGTAATCTTTTGCACTGATGTCATTTTACTTTGGACACAGAGGGAGAGGGACAGTGGGGACTCAAGTTTGAGAAATGGGTGATGGTGGATCAGTTTCTGGAAGTAATGGGTTTAAGAAATTAGGCAATGTTGTGTTTTTTAAGCTTTCAGCTGAGATTAGACATTTCCGATCCATGGTTTTGCTAAAAACTGTTAGCATGACTGCATAATGCAATTCACATTCAGGTAACGTAGATGAGCCAGTGAATGAATTTTGATTTTCTCCTCACGGTTTGAATACTGAGGTCTCGTGGCACAGCGGTGGTGTTCCTATCTCTGGACCAGAAGCTCCAGGTTCAAGTGCCACTTCAGGACCTGATGGCCACAGAAGGTGCATCCATTTCTTAGCCAAACAGGTTGCTTTTTGGCCTGTAAATGCTTCCAATCTGCCTGATGGCAGGTGTTAAGAGTGGGAGAGTTTCCTGGTCAGTCATACTGCAGAAGGCAATGGCAAACCACTAGTATGATCATGGGTCAATCCAATGGAAGTCCATGGTTGCCAATGCCCTCTTAGGGCATGGTACCCGAAGCAGGAGGAGGAGGTTGAATGTATTGTACATGGAGCTTCACTGTTTAACTACATCCCCTTCCAATGGGAGATAAGCCTGTTGAGTACAGCTCCACAACCTGTGACCAGTTAGAGAGGGACACAGGTGACAGAATTTGACAGATCGGGCCAATGCTCTGAGCTGGCGGTGAGGATCCTCCTCAACCTGTGCCTTGAAAAATCACTGGTGCACTGCTCCAGTCTTCTGTCCATCAGCCTCACTTGACAGAAGATTCACAGGTATGTGAATGCCACGAGGCATTGCACTGCCCACAGAGAATTAATCCCAACACCTTCTCCACTTCTTCCAACTTCAGCTACCATTATAACACAGGGGAGACTCACCGAGCAAAATCTACCCATTTCTCAATGATCCTCTTTGGAGACAGTCGTGTGCAGATAATTCCCACAAAGTCAGGCTGCAGAAAGAAAAGAGAGGAACAAACGTCAGGAAAATCCTTCAGGAGCAAGATAAATTGAATTTACAGAAATAGGCCATTTGACCCGTCCATGCTGGTGTTTGTGCTCCACACATGTCTCCTCCCACCAAACTACATTTCACCATATCCTCCCAAAGATGCAGGATTTGTTTTGGACCAGGAAACCAATGGCATTTCCTAGTTCAGGCTATCATGAGTATTGGAGGACTCGATGGGAGGACAGGAACAGAAGTAATGAACAGAGCTCAGAGTTACCCTAGTCTGCTGACCATCCTTCCTACTCAGTTTTACTGTGGGTAGCTAGAGCTAGATATGGCTGTACATCACATCCATCTATGACATAGCTAAGTAGTTTACTTCAGGCCTGCATTAACACAGAAGAAATAAGGTCTCAGAAACAAGAGTGTCAGCTGCGGTGCAGTGGTAATACTCTTGCCTCTAAATCAGAAGATTATAGGTTCCAGCCCCATTCCCAAGACTTGAGTGCAAAAAGAGGTTGATACTCCAGTGCAGTTCTGAGGGAGGGCTGCACTGTTGGAGGCATCACCTTTCAGATGCAACATTAAACCAAGGTCCTGTCTGCTTTTTCAGGTGGACATAAAAGACTCAAAGGAAATATTTGGAGGAAACCTGGGGAGTGCTCCCTTGTGTCCTCACCAACATTTACTCCTCAACCAACATCACCAAAACCCAATTAGCTGCTCATTACTGTCTATGGGACTTTGCTACATTTCATTCAAATTCAAAAGTGGCTATAAAGCACTTTGGGATGTTGTAAGGTTGCGAAGGGCACTATATAAATGCAAGTCTTTCTTTCGTTCCCATGTCACGGCATCATCTTTCCATTTGATCCATTGATAAGTAAATTTGAATATTGCTGAAAAAAGACATTTTGTCGAAGCTTTTCGTCTTGCACTCATCAGGACAATCGCAAGAACGCCAATGTCAGGGGAAACAACTTTATACTGTTGCCATGGTATCCCCTCTAGGCCCAGCTCTCACAAATATCTTTGTTGGGTTCCATGAGAAATGTATCTGCGATGGAATGACACCTAACCCCCTACCCCTCACATATTTCTGAGATGTGGATGATACATTTGCTGTATTTAAATCGATAGCGGCATGTAACAATTTCCTTTCAGGTCTTAATGGGCTCCATCCCGTACTCAAATTCGTGAAATGGAGCAGTCAGATGAACTCCCTTTCCTTGGTGTACTTGTTGAGATATCTGCCAGGGGATTCTCTGCCACAGTCTACTGCAAGCCTACCCTCACTGGTCAATACACTCATTGCAGTTCTTACATTTCCGTGTGCTACAAGATTGGTCTTATCGGCAACCTCATAAATAGGGCCCAAGCCATTTGCTCACCATGCAAGCTTGATGCTGAAATAGGGCACATCAAAGACATCTTGCAGGATAACGGCTACCCTGATCAGATCATTTCATGCTATATATCACGCAAACTCATGAACGGGCCTCAGGCCATCACTTTCGATCCTGAGAAGTGCCCAGTCTACCTCAGATTACCCTGGAAGGGCAAGGTATCTCAAACATTTGAGCAACAAGTGAAGCTAGCTGTATCACAGTTGTTACTATGCAATAGCAACACGATTGGTATTCGCCACTAACAGGATGCTGCTGTCAAGCCAAATAGACATCTGTCTATTTTGGGTCAAAATCCTGGTACTCCCTTCGTAACAGCACTGTGGATGTACCTACACCACATGGACTGCAGCGGTTCAAGAAGGCAGCTCACCACCACCTACTCAAGAGCAACCAGGGATAGGCAATAAATGCTGGCCCAGCCAGCAACCCCACATCCCATGAATGAATAAAAGAAAACACAAATGTGTAATGTGGTATATGAATTTGAAGTAGGCCATATGTCTTAAAGACTGGCGGATTGTATCAAACAGCATGTCCCAGCCGCTGTTTGCAAAGGGCAATGCACAGACTATACCAGCCCGTGCTTGCAAAACTGAAAACACAGTGCCCAACATTAGATTCGATTCCGTGATTGGACAACATTTGCTAAATAATCTTGTTTGCTAAAAATTACGCTGACAACCAATTTAAGATGGTCAGTTGGGCTCACAATGTGGTGCATTTGCGTGTATTAGAAACCACATATATTAATACACAGGGTCCTGTTCTTTACAGACAGAAAGAACATGTACACACATTGTGCCTGTTTCAGCTAAATAAAATAAGTGACAGCCATTCGCTGGTTCATTCCTCAGTGCAATGCCTTGACTAATCAGAGTCAGGCTGTCTGGTTTAAATTTCAAACAATGCTAGGCAGTTAACTGTCAGTAACCATTAACTGGCGCATTCTTCATGACAATGCCTCTACCAGAATCCACTTGCCAATCAATCAGCACTCTCTTCTCATACAACATAAAGTTGTTGCTTCCCCTGACATTGGTATTCTTGCCATTGTCCTGAAGAGTGCAAGACGAAAACCTTCGACAAAATGCCTTTTCTCAGCAATACGCAAGTTCTTTACTACCAAATGACTATTTGAACAGTAAATGTTATTTGTTGGCAGTGCTCACGTCTCCCAAGACTCTTCCCACAGTGAGTCTCAGGAAGGAAAAGGTTACACATGTTTGAATTCCTGGCCAAGTGGTTGGCCATGCAAGTTCTCAATCTCAGCATGCATGTCAAAGAATATGCTGAGCAGAGTGTAGCCTCCTCATCTCAACTGAAAAAACACAATGTTCCAAGGTGCTCTGCTGCCTCTTTTAGGAGGCTGATTGCACAGTAGCACCAGATCTGGAAAAAATAAAATCATCCACCATTATTTGCTGGAGGGGGATTTTGGAATTTCCAAGCAAACACCCAACACAAAATAGCAACCATTACCATCTCAGGACTCTCCCCTCATTAACAATGCCCTCACCTCTCTTTCCCAGCAGTCACTCAGTAACTTTCAGGCACTCTGCTACACTGTAACTGCTGTGCGTAGCAGCTTAATCATAAACTTTATCAGCACTTTATCCAGATGGACTATGAAGGACAACACACTGTTTACTTAGCTCCTAGCAACAGATGAATTTCACTCCATGGGATATTTTCACTAACTCATTTTCCGTGTTTCCTTTGAAGTAATTCTCTTCCCCCAGTTTCTACACATTTTCTCTAGTTGCAAATGAAGAGTCAAACACGTTGCTTTTAAGAAACAATCACATTCTACTTATAGACCAGCTGGAGCTTGTTTTTTTTTTGGATCCTGAGAGACAGCTGGCAGCGAATCAGCACCTAGCATTTTAACACTTGTCACCAAAAAGCGGGGTCAGCAAACCTGCCCGGAAGGTTGGAATTCCAGAAAAGGCTGCGTAAACAACACTCTCCCAGAGACTAAACTGAACTAAACTCGGGATAAGTGGTGGGTATTATTGTGGATATTTACTGAAGGTCTTTGTCCCGTTGTGCACTTACATTATTCTCGTACAGGGTCAGATGATGTGTCGCCAGCATTCGGATTCCCAGACGGGAGGTCAGCGTGTTGTCCAGGAATGAACGGATTAATGACTCATCCTAGAAAATTGAGAAATGTCTTACAATGAAATGTTCGGATAACATCCTGTTAGCAAGTGCCATGCTCCAGGGGTTTCATCTGTGCCTTTGTTACCTCCAAACATGACCATTTCAATACTCTCTTAGCTGGCTCCCCACCTTACATTCACCGTAAACTTCAGCTCATTCAAACCTCTGCTGCCCAAATCTTAACTCGCACCAAATCCCATTCTCACACTGCCCCTGTAATCTCTGACCCACACTGGTTCCCAGTGGGCAATACCTCAATTGTTAGATTCTCATCTGCTTTCAAATCCGTCCACATGCTTGCCTTCCCTATCTCTGTAATCTCCTCCAGCCCCACAACCCTCCGGGATGTGCGCGCTCTTCCAATCCTGGCCTCTTGCGCATCTCCAATTTTAATCACCACATCATTGGCAGCTGCACCTTTGGATTTCAAGGGCATAAGCTTGGAATCCTCTCTCTAAACTGTCCACTTCTCTTTTTTCCTTTAAGATGCTCTTTCAAACTTACACTTTTGGTAACCTGCCCCAATCTCTTTCCTGGCTTGGTGTCAAATCTTGTCTGATAATACTTCATTATGTAAAAGCTGCTATATAAATGCAATTTGCTGTTGTTGTGTAAATTACAGAGCAGAAAGGGCCATGTGGTAGTGGTATATCAGCCTCCGAGCGCTGGGATACAGGTTGACACACATGCATTTTCCAATCAGCTGCACCAATTGTCGAAGGACAGAGGGCAGAGGCCTCTTTGGAAGGAACCGGAACAAGGTCTCGCTGGGTCACTCTTGGGCACCTCCTGCAGGCCAAGCTTTACAGCAGCTTTGCTAGAGGCCTGGGATTAAATTTCTAGACTGACTTTCAGTTGGGAAAGGTCCAGGCAGAGGGACTTTCCAGGGAAAAATACAAATAAATGCACTGCAAATTAGGTAGATTGCCTGCAGAAAATAATATTTTGGGATACAGAGTTTGAGAAATTTGAGACATAACATGTGGAACATGTCTAGGAAAAGGTAGGTAACTTTGCATCTATAGTTCCAAAGCTCTCACCCTTGGGGGTTTCCTCACCTCATGTCTGAGTCTGTTGTAGAGGTTTGATGTAATTGATAGCGATCGATTGCATACAAGTAACCAACAACTCCACGACTGTCATATCATGTAACTACCAGGAAGCTAGAAGGTGAACCACAAGGCCCCTAGCCTTCTTACATCTAACGATGTTCCTGACACTAATTCAAGATTGAAAACCAACAACATTGAAACAGGCAGATTCAGTTTGGAATTTGGGTAAGAATCGTTGGACTGAATTTTACAGGGGTTTGGCACCCTGAGTGTGATGCCAACCAATCTTCATGGAAGAGATTCAAATAACTTCCCCAAATATTAAAGAATCAAAGGTCTAGGGACAAGGAGGAATTGAAGGGAATTAACATTATTTTCTCCAGCACTTTTTTTTTACCTAATGGACTGAAAGTCGATAAATCCCCAGAGCCTGATAATCTACATCCTAGGGCACTAAAGTTGTTGGCCATGGAAATAGTGGATGCATTGGTTGTCATCTTCTGAAGTTCTTTAGATTCTGAAACAGTCCCAGCATATTAGAAAGTGGCAAATGTAACCCCACTATTTAAAAGAGAGAGCGCGAGCGAAATCGAGAGCGCGAGCGAAATCGAGAGCGCGAGCGAAATCGAGAGCGCGAGCGAAATCGAGAGCGCGAGCGAGCGCGCGCGAGCGAGAGGGCGCGCGAGGGCGCGCGAGCGAGAGGGCGCGCGAGGGCGAGCGAGCGAGCGAGAGGGCGCGCGAGGGCGAGCGAGCGAGAGGGCGCGCGAGGGCGAGCGAGCGAGAGGGCGCGCGAGGGCGAGCGAGCGAGAGGGCGCGCGAGGGCGAGCGAGCGAGAGGGCGCGCGAGGGCGAGCGAGCGAGAGGGCGCGCGCGGGCGAGCGAGCGAGAGGGCGCGCGAGGGCGAGCGAGCGAGAGGGCGCGCGAGGGCGAGCGAGCGAGAGGGCGCGCGAGGGCGAGCGGGCGCGCGAGGGCGAGAGGGCGCGCGAGGGCGAGAGGGCGCGCGAGGGCGCGCGAGGGCGAGCGGGCGAGCGAGGGCGCGCGAGGGCGAGAGGGCGCGCGAGGGCGAGAGGGCGCGCGAGGGCGAGAGGGCGCGCGAGGGCGAGAGGGCGCGCGAGGGCGAGAGGGCGCGCGAGGGCGAGAGGGCGCGCGAGGGCGAGAGGGCGCGCGAGGGCGAGAGAGAGGGCGCGCGAGGGCGCGCGAGGGAGAGGGCGAGCGAGAGGGCGAGCGAGAGGGCGAGCGAGAGGGCGAGCGAGGGCGAGCGAGAGGGCGAGCGAGAGGGCGAGCGAGAGGGCGAGCGAGAGGGCGAGCGAGAGGGCGAGCGAGAGGGCGAGCGAGAGGGCGAGCGAGAGGGCGAGCGAGAGGGCGAGCGAGAGGGCGAGCGAGAGGGCGAGCGAGAGGGCGAGCGAGAGGGCGAGCGAGAGGGCGAGCGAGGGCGAGCGAGAGGGCGAGCGAGGGCGAGCGAGAGGGCGAGCGAGGGCGAGCGAGAGGGCGAGCGAGGGCGAGCGAGAGGGCGAGCGAGAGGGCGAGCGAGGGCGAGCGAGAGGGCGAGCGAGAGGGCGAGCGAGGGCGAGCGAGAGGGCGAGCGAGAGGGCGAGCGAGAGGGCGAGCGAGAGGGCGAGCGAGAGGGCGAGCGAGAGGGCGAGCGAGAGGGCGAGCGAGAGGGCGAGCGAGAGGGCGAGCGAGAGGGCGAGCGAGAGGGCGCGCGAGAGGGCGCGCGACGGGGAGACAGACAGAGCGCGCGCGACGGGGAGACAGACAGAGCGCGCGCGACGGGGAGACAGACAGAGCGCGCGCGACGGGGAGACAGACAGAGCGCGCGCGACGGGGAGACAGACAGAGCGCGCGCGACGGGGAGACAGACAGAGCGCGCGCGACGGGGAGACAGACAGAGCGCGCGCGACGGGGAGACAGACAGAGCGCGCGCGACGGGGAGACAGACAGAGCGCGCGCGACGGGGAGACAGACAGAGCGCGCGCGACGGGGAGACAGACAGAGCGCGCGCGACGGGGAGACAGACAGAGCGCGCGCGACGGGGAGACAGACAGAGCGCGCGCGACGGGGAGACAGACAGAGCGCGCGCGACGGGGAGACAGACAGAGCGCGCGCGACGGGGAGACAGACAGAGCGCGCGCGACGGGGAGACAGACAGAGCGCGCGCGACGGGGAGACAGACAGAGCGCGCGCGACGGGGAGACAGACAGAGCGCGCGCGACGGGGAGACAGACAGAGCGCGCGCGACGGGGAGACAGACAGAGCGCGCGCGCGAGAGAGAGCGCGAGCGCGAGAGAGAGCGCGAGCGCGAGAGAGAGCGAGAGCGCGAGAGAGAGCGAGAGCGCGAGAGAGAGCGAGAGCGCGAGAGAGAGCGAGAGCGCGAGAGAGAGCGAGAGCGCGAGAGAGAGCGAGAGCGCGAGAGAGAGCGAGAGCGCGAGAGAGAGCGAGAGCGCGAGAGAGAGCGAGAGCGCGAGAGAGAGCGAGAGAGCGCGAGAGAGAGCGAGAGCGCGAGAGAGAGCGAGAGCGCGAGAGAGAGCGAGCGAGAGCGCGAGCGAGAGCGCGAGCGAGAGCGCGAGCGAGAGCGCGAGAGAGAGAGCGCGAGAGAGAGAGCGCGCGCAAGAGAGCGCGCGCAAGAGAGCGCGCGCGAGAGAGCGCGCGCGAGAGAGCGCGCGCGAGAGAGCGCGCGCGAGAGAGCGCGCGCGAGAGAGCGCGCGCGAGAGAGAGCGCGCGCGAGAGAGCGCGCGCGAGAGAGCGCGCGCGAGAGAGCGCGCGCGAGAGAGCGCGCGAGAGAGAGCGCGCGCGAGAGAGCGCGCGCGAGAGAGCGCGCGCGAGAGAGCGCGCGCGAGAGAGCGCGCGCGAGAGAGCGCGCGCGAGAGAGCGCGCGCGAGAGAGCGCGCGAGAGAGAGCGCGCGAGAGAGAGCGCGCGAGAACGAGCGCGCGAGAACGAGCGCGCGAGAACGAGCGCGCGAGAACGAGCGCGCGCGAGAACGAGCGCGCGCGAGAACGAGCGCGCGCGAGAACGAGCGCGCGCGAGAACGAGCGCGCGCGAGAACGAGCGCGCGCGAGAATGAGAGCACGCGCAAGAGAGAGAGCGCGCGCAAGAGAGAGAGCGCGCGCAAGAGAGAGAGCGCGCGCAAGAGAGAGAGCGCGCGCAAGAGAGAGCGCGCGCGCAAGAGAGAGCGCGCGCGCAAGAGAGAGCGCGCGCGCAAGAGAGAGCGCGCGCGCAAGAGAGAGCGCGCGCGCAAGAGAGAGCGCGCGCGCAAAACAGAGCGCGCGCGCAAAACAGAGCGCGCGCAAGAGAGAGAGCACGCGCAAGAGAGAGAGCACGCGCAAGAGAGAGAGCACGCGCAAGAGAGAGAGCACGCGCAAGAGAGAGAGCACGCGCAAGAGAGAGAGCACGCGCAAGAGAGAGAGCACGCGCAAGAGAGAGAGCACGCGCAAGAGAGAGAGCACGCGCAAGAGAGAGAGAGCGCGCGCAAGAAAGAGAGAGAGAGAGCAAGAAAGAGAGAGAGAGAGCAAGAAAGAGAGAGAGAGAGCAAGAAAGAGAGAGAGAGAGCAAGAAAGAGAGAGAGAGAGCAAGAAAGAGAGAGAGAGAGCAAGAAAGAGAGAGAGAGAGCAAGAAAGAGAGAGAGAGAGCAAGAAAGAGAGAGAGAGAGCAAGACCCATTCATCAGGATATAATATGCAGTTCTGTGAAAGGTCCCTCCCAATCATTAACCTGCCTTGTTCCCAAACATCAATGCTGCTCCATACCTGATAATTGCCTCAGTAAGATATCTTCAGATTTTCCCTCTGGGTGGACAGCCTAGCTACAGGCTGATTATTTTCTACTGCTTAAGTGTGCCCATCCATGACAGTTTAAAAGACATTTCATTCTATAACAATGAGCCCCCGGTTGCATTTTCACATTCAACACCAACAACTTGCATTTGTTGATCACCTTGAACGTAGAAAGTTATCCCGGAAGCACTTTGTAGAAGCCTAATCAGATAAAAGCAGACACCAAGCCAAGAAGATATTGGGAAGGGTGACCAAAAACTTGGTCAAAGAGGTGGATTTTTACTTTACAACAGTGACAACATTTCAAAAAAATATCAGCTATAAAATGTTTTGGGACATCCTGAGGTTGTGAAAGGCACTATATAAATACAAGCCCTTCTTTCATTCTTTAAAGGGGGTGAAGGCATTGGAGAAGTTTAGGGAGGAAGTGTCAGAGCATTTATACAGGACGTCCGAGTGTCAGAACAGAGCTGGCTAGCCCAGATCCATTTAAATAGGTTCAGGATTTAGGGGAACAAGCATAAACTTTGCAAGGTCTGCTGGTTGATCTTTCACAGAGTTGTTTATGGACACAAGTTTAAACTAATATATATGACTGTCCAAACAGATCTGAACATGAGTGGACACAGCATTGAGAGAGGAGATTGAGGCAAGGCAAATGGGGGGGCAGGGGGGAGGGTCATGCACCAGGAATTGGGCAGGTGCAGAGCTAAGAGCAGAGGGGATGAATCCAGACCCAGCCAGATTAGGAGTGACTGACAACAGAATTATCACGACAGGACACATATATAACCACCTTCTAGTCTGCCTTATTGTGGCTCCACTATCTGATTGTCTGTCACACGGGCCAATGCCATATTATTCCCATTGAGCAATTAACTATCAAAAATGACACGCAGACCAATATTCAAATTTTCATAATGTGGGTGCGCAAAACAAGGCCCTTTATCAAGTGCTGCCAATTGAGCTGAAACCACAAGAATTACTTTGTTCAAAATAGCTGTTTAAGGCTGCTCTTTCAATCAAAATTAAGAGCTCGTTTAGCAAGAAAGCGTATACAAGGGTCTGTTTAATGGAGAGAGAGACAGAGAGAGATTAACGTAGCCATGAATTAACTACTTCCTTAAAGTTATCTATAATATATATCACACACAATGGGACTAGTACTCCAGAGGCCCAGGTTAATGTTCTGGGGAAATGGGTTCAAATCCTAACACGGCAACTGCTGGAATTTGAATTCAATTAATGAATCCTGGGTTGAAAGTTAGGCTCAGTAAAGGTGACCATGAAACTATCTGAAGAAGAGTCATACCGACTCGATACATTAACAGTTTCTCTCTCCACAGGTGCTGTTAGACCTGCTGAGTTTTTCCAGCATTTTCTGTTTTTATTTCAGGTTTCCAGCATCCACAGTATGCTGCTTTTATGAAACTATCATCGAATGTCATAAAAAATCCATCTGGTTCGCTCATGTCCTTCAGTGAAGGAAATCTGTCATCCTTGCCTAGTCTGGCCTGCATGTAAAATGCCCTCTGAAATGCCACTCAGTTCAAGGGCAATTAGGGATGGGCAACAAACGCTGGCCTCACTAGCGACACCCGCATCCCATGAAAGAATAAATTTTTAAAAATCCACAACGCTGGAGTTCACCTACCTGCACGTGTTTACGGCATTCCCTGAAGCCTTCAGCCAGCATCGTGACAACATCTTTGTGGTCGTCTAAGAGCTGACGAATCATCTTGCAGTACTGAGTCTCTGACTTGGTGTCGGTGATCTAAGGGAACAATGGAAAGAGGGAATTGCCCTTTTAGCTGCCAGGTTTGTGCAAAGCTTATAAAATCTTCCCTTTTAATAACAAAAGGGAGTGGTATCGCCACAGTGAAAGAAGCGGGGATGGGGAGGGTGGGGAAATGGCTACAGTTATACTCACTGGTGGGAAATCGGACAACATCTGAAAGGCTCTGATGTATAGCTCGTGCTGAAAAAAAAAGAACAAATTGCCAAATGAATAAGCGTAATTCAAAGTCAGCATTTGGTGCACATCCGTCAATCAATATTATTTTTGTGAAATGTTGCCAATCGCAAATTGGTAAGCAGCAGGAAGCAATGAATCCAATCCCCTAATTGTGTGAACTTGATACCAACGATTATCCCACTAACTGAAAATATAACCAAGAGCAAGGCTTAGAATTGTTATATCACAGGGGGCCATTCGGCCCATTGCGTCAATGCCAGCTCTAAGAGCAACTCAGCTACTCCCACTCACTCCGCCTTTCCCTGTAGCCTTGCAAATGTTTCTCTCCTCAGGTGTTTATCCAATTCCCTTTGGGAAGGCATGAGTGAATCTGCCTCCACCACAACCTCAGGTAGTGCATACCAGATCCTAACCTCTCACTGCGTAAAGTTTTTCCACATATCTCCCTGGTTCTTTTGCCAATCACCTTAAATCTGTCTCTACTGGGTTGCGATCTATTCACTATTGGGAACAGCTTCTCCCTATCTACTCTGTCCAGGGCCCTCATGTTTTAGATCATAAAAACCTCATTAAAGAAATAGTGTGCGATTGGTGGGAGGGAAGAATGTTTATCTGTAGTTAGGCCATCCTCCTCAGTGCCCATCTAAATGAGCCCTGGTTGACTGCTCAGGCACTCCAGCCACATTGCGGGAGGGGGGAGACATAATTTAAATATGAGGCCAAGCACAACTTGTACATACTTTGTGCATGGGCCCTCAGCACCCTCTATAATGGCCATCCCTATGTGGATATACCAGGCTCCTTAGCAATCACATTAGCAGCAACATACAGCAGCAAGAAGCAGCCAAGGATAAAAGAAAGCCTGAGAGCAGAACCTGCAAGAGATCAAGGGGAGCAGAGAGTCAGAAAATAGAGCTTCAAAAATCACAAAACTAAAAGCATGGAGTTACATCACAGGACAGCTAACTCTTAAATAAATCACCAGTTTCTTTTCTCAAGCTAGGAAACTAACTTGCTGTTACTTTACTAAATTAGAACTTAAAACTAGACAGCCAATTAATTAAAACTAAAATAAATTAAAAATTAATTAACAAGTCAAATAAATAAGTGAAGACTGGATTGACATGGTAGGGCAGGTAGTGTGCTGTAACTGCAGCACACGGGAGCATGCGGAGAATATTGCAATCCTATGCAACCTGCAGCACGTGCAGCTTGAGGAACATTGGCTCAGAGCTGCAGACAATACCGGGCATCAGGGAAGGGGAGAGTTACCTGGACCCTGTTCTAGAGGGCAGTCACACCCTTTAGGTTAAGTTGAACTTTAAAGTTAGTCAATGGTCAGGGACAGGAGGATGTGACTGAGAGTCAGGCAGGCATGGGGAATCCAGAATGAAGCAATGGAGGAGCCTTGCCTCCTGTGTGGATAAGAATAAGGGCTGCAGGCTAGATGGACAAACTCACCAGAACACCATGGCAGTAACAGGGGGCTGCATATTCAGGGGAATAGATACTGTTCTTTGCAACCACAGACTGATGATCCGAAGATTCAGCTGCCAGCCCCATACCAGGTTTAAAGACATCTCCTCATGGCTGGAGAGGAACTTAGAGTAGATGGAGAGGCGGGTGGGGAGAGAGGATCCAGTTGTCATGGCTCACATTGAAACAATATCATCGGTAGAATTAGGAATGTTATTTTGCTGCGAGAGTTTGAGGAGTTATGATTCAAATTAAAAAGCAAAATCTCAAAAAGGTAATATGCACAGTGGATAGGAGGGAGCCTGTAGACGTACTGTACTTGGATTTCCAGAAGGCATTTGATAAGGTGCCACATCAAAGGTTATTATGGAAAATAAAAGCGATGTGTGACTGGAAGAGTCATGTGGGAGGCAGGGGTTTTGCTCCATGGGCCATTGGTACCAATACCGGCTAAAAGAGGAACATGGTTTGATTGGGACGGGTTCCACTTAAACCAGGCTGGAACCAGTGTCCTGGCAAATTGAATAACTGGGACAGTAGGTAGAACTTTAAACTAATAAGGGTGGGCGGGGGTAGAGGGGGAGGGTTCAGGAAAAGGTAAATTCACTAGAAATGTCAAAGCTCTGGAGTAGAGCAGCAATTTGGATAAAAATAAACAGTGAGACTCAAGGAGGGACAGTGAGAGTAACAAAAGGTAACAGGGCTAAGCTGACAACAGGGATAATTAGAAAAAAGTCAAAGCTAAAGGCCGTATATCTGAAGGTGTGAAGCACTAACAGATTACATGAATTAATAGCAGAGGTAAAATTTAATAGATTTGATCAAGTAGCCAATACAAAGGTGTGGCTGCAGAGGGACCATCGTTGGGAACTAAATATAACAGGACACTCACATTTTAAAACAGATAAGCAAAATGGAAAATGAGGAGGGGCAGCCCTAATAATAAAAGGATGGGATAAAAGACAGTCGGAAAGAGGATCTTAGCTCAGTCCCTCGGGACCGAGGATAATTTACTTCCGCTCGGGCTCTACACGTTCTGAGATGGCTGGTAAGCCTGATTTGTAATCTGCAAACTCTGCTACATGCCGGCCGGGTGGTGCTGAAGGGTTGGTTAGATGGGGTGCTTGGAGGTTTTGTAGTATCGATTTCACCTCTGCACATCTCCGGCAACATCTCTCAAGCTGTTTGATGCCTTCCTGAATGAGCATTCTCCATTTTGGTCAATTACAAATGAGAGAGAACTAAAGGTCTAATAGGAACTTTTGGAAAACAGTATAAGTAAGAAATAGTACTGGAGAAATTAATGGGACTAACTGGCAACAAATCCCCTAGACCAGACAGCCTGCATCCTAGCAATTTACAATCCATGTTACTGACTTAGATGAGGGGCTGAGTGTAATGACGAGCTTTCCAAACTGTGGGTCACGATCCCCAATGGAGGTCCCAGAAACAGCAAATGGGGTCACAAGTTCCGCCACCTCTGAGACAGCATCCCGCACAGGCACCAAGGCCCAGGCGACAGCTGGCAGTGCCCTACCATGCCCTGCTCGTCTTTCTCCCCGAGGCAGGTGGAGAGGCGTGATTAACCTGGCACATGGACGGCAAGGCTTCATAAACATCTTACATAGGCCACAAACTCCAAATAAGCGGCTACCAGTCCAGTGTTTGCACTGAGTGGGATGGCAGCTGCCTGGACGCTATTGGTGACAGGCCTGGGTTGACAGCCATCATCTTTATACAGGGCAATATGCAACTGGGCACATACACGACTGCCATCTTTATTGGGGGTAAAGTGCAGCAGGACATGCATGATCATCCTGGGCCAGGAAGCTGATTAAGAGAGGTTTCTCTGAGTCTTCTGCCATGGGGATTATGGATAGCTTGGCTGAAATTTACAGAAGTACATGAAATAATAGCCTTTTTACAAAGTAACTTCAAACACAGATTTTCATGCAAATGGAGGAGGAGTAGGCCACTTGGCCCTTCAAGCCTGTTCCATCATTCAGTAAGATCATGGCTGACCTTCATATTTCTGAGATGTTGATTTTTAACATGTGAATTTTAATAATTATATTTAATGTTACTATGATGCTTTATTGCAGTTTTATTTTTGTTGGTGTCTGCGGTCATGGCAATTTTCAAGTGTTAAAACGGAATCACATTAGAAAATAGTTTGGGAAGTGCTGGTGTAATGTACGCAAGTTTGCTGATGATACAAAGTTAGGTGGGAAAGTAAGCTGTGAGGAGGATGGAAAGTTGCTGCAGTGGGACATAGGCAGGTTGGGTGAGGGCTTGGCAGATGGAATATAATATGAATCCACTTTGGTAGAAAAAATAATTTTAAAAAAGCAGAACATTTTTTGAGCAGAGACTGGGAAATAGTTGCATTCACCGCTTACTGTCCCATCAAACTATATCAGCAGCAAAGCTGGATGTGTTAAACACAACTCCCTCATTCACAACACAAATGTAGATTGCAAATAGCTAAATGCCAAGTACTCTGTGGAACTTGCCAGTTACAGTCTGCCAACCCAAAAATGTCCTGTTTATTCCTACTTTGTTTTCTGCCCATTAACTAATCTTCAATTCATGCCAATATATTATCTGAACCCCAAGATTCCTAATTTTATATAATAACATCTTGTACATGAATTACAGAAAGCTAACATTCAGCTACAGCAAGCAATTCAGAAGGCAACTGATACCTTCAATTTTGTGGCAAAGGAATTAGAGTTTAAGAGTAAATAAATCTAATACTATTATTATTGGCTACCCTCGCTAGCAAGGCCAATTGTCTTCTATAAGTCAGAAGATGGCTGATGACACCGATTCAGGATCGGCAGACTTTATGACACGTAGGGCACTTGTTGTCATGTTGGATGTCTGGTTGTGTTATCAGTTCAGGTCATGGCATGTTCTTTTCACTGCTTTTGCTTTTCCTCTTCATTTTGTTGTCATTGGGTCTCATAATGCTGGGATCCTTCCCATAGACTCTGCTGCCATCTGGTTCAGACCAAGGCGATGGGTCTCCCAAGAGTTGATGTCAATGTTGCATTTCTTCATGTTGGCTTTCAGCACATCCTTGAAGCGCTTGTTCTGATCTCTTCTGGTGCATCTGCCCTGACTGAGCTGGGAGATGACCACCTGCTTTGGGAGCCAGGTATCTGACATCTGAACTTTGTGACAGTCTCCTCATTTGCTTAGTCTAAACTGATTACTCCAACATTTATTCTGTAGAGGGGACACTCTCAGTAATCTGCAGCATTTTGTGTTTCTCCACAAGTGCATAATGGGGTTTGTACTGAGGGCCCAGTTGCAGAGGTTGGCTGCACAGGGCCGCTGGAATCTGTTTAGCAAGGACCACTTGGCTGTGGAAGTTCAAAACCAGCCATTCAACAGTCGGAGTTTGTCACAAGGAACTTGTTAGTGACTTCCCATCTTTCCCATTCCTTCATCCAAATGATATCTACTGGTGCTCAAGTTGCTCCATATGGGGCACCAAAGTGTAATATGGGCAGTACATGGGTTGAACAGGTCATCATGGAGTGGCAAGCGAGTTGCAACATGGGTAGCTTCAACCAGCTTATGGGTCTTCGTCAATCAGCAAATGTATGGGGCAAGTGATGCTTACAAGGACAGGAAGCCAAGGGACAGGTGTTGCGCACAGGGTTCCATTTATGTTGTGCATAATCACATTCAATTGAGTGTCAGGAAGATGTGTGATCTTTGCCAATCAGATGCACAATACTCTGCTGCGGAGTATGATAGGGCAAGTGCTGAGGTCCAGAGTGTTGTGGCAGCAGCACCCCAAGTAGATCCAGCAAGTTTGAGAAGTAGAATAATCCATTATTTTGGCTTTAAGTTAAAGTACGAACTTGTTTCTCCATCTCAAAAACAATGCAAAGCATAATCTTTTTATACCTTATTAAAAGGTACCCTGACAGGAACAATTAACAATTACAAATCAGTGATGGTTAGTCTGAGTTTTGATGCTCTTTCTATTATAGCTGTACTAAGACAGATTTCTCACACTGCAGGTTCAGCCTCTCTCAAGGATAGTGCTCTGGATTGGTTCCACTCAGCAGGCCAGGGTTTAGGAATTTAGAGCCTGGGTCCTCTCAGTATTCTTTTGGAGCCTGATCAGCAATCAGGAGTGTCAGCACAGAATTACAGCCCTCAGCTCTCATTCGCCCCAATGTTCATCAGCAAATGGATTTACTTATGGAGCTGTGGTAAGCGGAAAAATTTCTTTATTTTAGCCACCAGCAAGAGATAAGGGAAACATCAACTTTCCAGGAATTGGTCAAAAGACACAAGACACTGTTTTTGCACAGATCTCTCACAAACCTCTATCCAAATCCTGCCAGTGGTGAGCATCTTTGCCCATGGGGGCAAATATGTTCCCATAAAGACAAAGTGATGGACCAAGTCTGGAGATCTCCGGATGTCAAGGGACATAAAGGTCAGGATTAAGAAAAAAGGGGGCATAGATTTAAGGTAAGAGGTAGAGGGCTAAGAGGGGAATTGAGGAGAAATGTTTTCACCCAGAGGGTAGTGGGAGTCTGGAACTCACTGCCTGAAAGGACAGTTGAGTCAGAAACTCTCGTAACATTTAAGAAGTATTTAGATATTCACTTGCGTTGCCATAGCCTCCAAGGCTATGGGTCAAGCGCTAGAAAATGGGATTAGTGTTGTCAGATTTTTGTTCACTGGCACGGACACGATGGGTCGAATGACCTCCTTCTGTATTGTGAACGTCTAAGCTCGTCTTCAGCATCCCTTCCTTGCAGCAGGGTAACCTGCAACTTTATATGAAAAGCCCTCTATTATAGCGTGCATAGTCTGTCATGCTCCAGATGGCACACAGGTATAGTGATGTAGCAGCTGTTACTGGTCTAGTAATCCCCAGGCCTGCACTAATAATCCAGAGAACCTGCACTCAAATCTCAGCAAGGCTGCCCATGAATTAGAACAAAACAGAAACTCAAAGTCAAATGTCAGCAAAAGTGGAGCATGACGTTGTCAGATTGTAATATATAAGCCCACTGGCTCACACACGTCCCTTTAGGAAAGGACATCCGAACAGTGGAGATAAAGTTCAGCTGCTCCTTAGCAGCAGCTTAATAGACTGCAGTACTGTATGAAGAAATGTTCAGACATTACAAAACATGTGACTTGTCTACAAGAGTCTTCCCGAGAGAGTGGTGGAGGCTGGGTCATTGAAGGCTGTCTCAGTAGTGCCTGAATCACCTCTTTTTGTATGGTTCTGACACACTTCCTCTCAGTATTGTCTCTCTATCCCTCTGGCTGTCTTGAAGCCTTCCCCTCTCCTGCAAGTCGCTCTTTCCCTGCCTCCTCTCCTTTCTATGTGCCCATCTATAGCTTTTATTTGATGATCATTGTTATTCTCCTGTGTAATTTTATTGAATAGAAACATAGAAACTAGGAGGAGTAGGCCATTCGGCCCTTCGAGCCTGCTCTGCCATTCATTATGATCATGGCTGATCATCCAACTCAATAGCCTGCTCCCGCTTTCTCCCTATGTCCTTTGAACCCTTTTGCTCCAAGAGCTATATCTAACTCCTTCTTGAAAACATACAATGTTTTGGCCTCAACTACTCTCTGTGGTAGCAACTTCCACAGGCTCGCCACTCTCTGGGTGAAAAAATTTCTCTTCATCTCAGTCCTAAATGGTCACCCCCGTATCCTCAGACTGTGGCCCCTGGTTCTGGACTCCCCCACCATTGGTAACATCTTTCCTGAATCTACCCTATCTAGCCCTGTTAGAATTTTATAGGTTTCTATGAGATCCCCCTCATTCTTCTGAACTCCAGCAAATATAATCCTAATCAACTCAATCTCTTCTCATATGTCAGTCCTGCCATCCCAGGAATCAGTCTGGTAAACCTTCGCTGCACTCCCTCTAGAGTAAGAACATCCTTCCTCAGATAAGGAGACCAAAACTGCACACAATATTCCAAGTGTGGTCCCACCAAGGCCCTGTACAATTGCAGCAAGACATCCCTGCTCCTGTACTCAAATCCTCTCGTTATGAAGGCCAACACACCATCTGCCTTCTTTACCGCCTGCTGCACCTGCATGCTTACCTTGTACGAGGACACCCAGGTCTTGTTGCACATTCCCCTCTCTCAATTGATAGCCATTCAGATAATAATCTGCCTTCCTGCTTTTTACTACCAAAATGGATAACCTCACATTTATCCACATTATATTGCATCTGCCATGCATTTGCCCACTCACTCAGCTTGTCCAAATCAGCCTGAAGCATCTCTGCATCCTCCTCACAGCTCACACTCCCACCCAGCTTTGTGTCATCTGCAAATTTGGAGATATTACATTTAGCTCCCTCATCTAAATCATTAATTTTTACTGAATAGCTGGGGTCCCAGCACCAATCCCTGTGGTACCCCACTAGTCACTGCCTGCCATTTGGAAAAAGACCCATTTATTCCTACTCTTTGTTTCCTGTCTGCAAACCAGTTTTCTATCCATCTCAATACACTACCCCCAATCCCATGCACTTTAATTTTACACGTTAATCTCTTATGTGGGACTTTGTCGAAAGCCTTCTGAAAGTCCAAATAAACCACATCCGCTGGCTCCCCCTCATCAACTCTACTAGTTGCATTCTCGAAAAATTCCAGTAGATTTGTCAAGCATGATTTCCCTTTCGTAAACCCATGCTGACTCTGTCCGATTCTGCCACTGTTTTCCAAGTGCTCAGCTATTAAATCTTTTATAACGGACTCTAGAATTTTCCCCACTACCGACGTCAAGCTGACTGGTCTATAATTCCCTGTTTTCTCTTTACCTTTTTTTTTTATACACGCTATATATTAATATATTTAATAAGAATATTTATGTAATATTTATTTGTAGCAAAATCCTTTATGTACAATGTTCTATTTTTTGCAAAATCATTGTATAAAACTCTCATATAAACAAATAAGTGAAAGCTTTGAGGAGCTCTAGCTGCATAAATTGCTAACATGTTAGATTTTCCTTATGGTGAAAACCAATAATGCTCAAGTGATCAGAAAATCAGTTTTCATAAATTTCTTTGTAGTACTTTTGGAGGGGCAAGCAGGAAAGTGGAGCTAAGGCCACAATCAGATCAACTATGATCTTATCGAATGGCAGAACAGGCTGGAGGGGCTGAATGGCCTACTCCTCCTAATTCTTGTGAGCAATGCCATAAAGCAAAACTGGAGAGGGTTTGAAAAAAATTTATAAAGATGATACCAAAACTTAACCATCAGAAAATGGTGAACAGGCTGGGTCTCTTTTCTCTTGAAAAGAGAAGACTTTGTGGTGATTTAATAAAGCTTTTTAAAATTATGAAAGGCTTTGATACACACAGGACAATGTTTCCACTTGTGGGGAAGAGCATAACTAGAGGCCATCAACATAAGATAGTCACTAACAAATCTAATTGGAAATTCAGAAGAAACTTCTTTACCCAGAGAGTGGTGAGAATGTGGAACTCGCTAGTGGTTGAAGTGAATAGTATAGACACGTTTAAGGGAAAGCTAGATAACCATTTGAGGGAGAGGGGGATAGGGGGTTATGCTGTTCAGAGTCCATTGAGGAAAGATGGGAGGAAGCTTCAGTGGAGCATAAACACTGGCATGGACTGGGTGGGCAAAATGATCTGTTTCTAGGGTGTGTATTCTACACAATCAATATATTGTCATGAGACATGATATAAAAGGTTCATCGTTTTTGAAGCTCGGTGATCATTTCTCAAGTGATCTTGCTTACATTCCTCTCTGGTGCGTAGTTTTCTTAAAAAGGAAATTTTATTGAGTTTAGCGCATAGATCACACTGCACTTCCAACTTCATCCGTGATAATGGAGTTCACAGACTTTAGCAATACTAATTGGTTTTCTGCTTGTCTGATTAATTCATCAGTGCCTCCAAGCAGCAAATGGGTTTTGCATCTTGTAAATAGATACCAGTAAAGTTGTTTCTAGACAATAGCCAAGTTCTGTGTCTCGCTCATGGATTAAAATGCAAGAAGTAAAACTGTTCAATTCCCTCTTCCTGTTCCCATCAACAATCCCTTCTTCTTTCCCTTTCTCAGTGGTGCCTGAATCACCTCTTTGTATGGCTCTGACACGTTTTCTCTCAGTATTGTCGTCTATCCCTCTGGCTGTCTTGGAGCCTTCCCCTCTCCCCTCTCTTGCAAGTCTCTCTTTCCCTGTCTCCTCTCCTTTCTATGTGCCTATTTATAGCTTTTATTTGATGCTCATTGTTATTCTCCTATATAATTTTATTGAATATTTACGTGCAACTTATTTTTAGCAAACTCCTTTATGTACAATTTGTTTTATTTTTTGCAAAATCATTGTATAAAACTCTCATATAAACAAATAAGTGAAAGCTTTGAGTTTAGGCTGCATAAATTGCTAACACACTAGATTTTGCCTTATGGTGAAAACCAACAATGCTTAAGTGATCAGAAAATCAATTTTCATAAATTTCTTTGTACTACTTTAAACAACGGCTTCTCAATTTAGTAATGGTGCTTGAGTGGATTCTCTTTTAATAGGTTGCACTTACCACCTGCAGAATTGTGGGATTGCAGCCAATGATGAAGGGAAGGCTCCGAAATCCCTTAATCCGATGGGCGATGCGGACAGGCAATTCGTTGTAGAGGTACTTGGCACTCCGCTGTGCAAACAAAAAGAAATACTAACCTCAAAACATCACTGGCTTGACCCACACATAACTACATATAACACACACACACTACATTAATGTGCCTAAATATACACCTGAAGTGCCATAATCTCCAGGGTTATGGACAAAATGCTGGGAAGTGGGATTAGGCTGGGTGGCCCTTTTTTTTCTGGCCGGTGCAGGCACGATGGGCCAAGTGGCCTCCTTCTGTGCTGTATACCTTCTATGATTCTATGATTAATTCTATGAAGATTCTTGAGGCAAACTTGAACAAGTGTCAGATTGCAGGCAAGTCCTTTTTCTACCACTTTCACTGCCTCACTGAAAATATCCAAAAATCGTCCTAAACATTTCTTTTTAAACCTGCATAATCCATTTTCTCTGACCTTTGATATGCACCCTTCAATTGAATTGGTAAAAGATATAAAAAGTTACAAACAAAATATTAAAGAACGTTCGGCCATTTTGCAGCATAACTCATGTCACCAGCAGTTCCACAACTAATACTTCAATGTTTGAAGGGGCAAGTTCTAGTACTTAGTAAACAGCCGACAACATGGGATTCAGAAGAGGAAGAACCTGCCTGACCAATTTTTATATTTCCTGGAGGAAGTAACAACCTTTGGACCGTGGAAGGCCTAACAATGTGATGTACCTTCCGAAGGATATATTATTTACAAAGTGCTTTAATTCTGTTTAAAATGGTGGGGATTAGAGGTGAACCTTGGGATTAGCAAAGAAAGTGGCCAAAAGTTGGAGAACCCAAGGGAACCTGTTAGAAGGTCAACGTCAGAGTAGCAGCAAATACCAGGCGAGACGCTCTGGGAATTATGTTGGAACCACTATTATTCCCGACATACATCAAATTACTTGAATTCAGAAATCCAAAAACACAGATGTACACAAAGCTAGGGGTGCTGAAACCTAGGAGCAGGAAACTGGAGTTTAGACAAAAGATCAGCCATAGCTTCACTGAATGGCAGAGCTGCTGTTCCTATTTCTTAGTTTTACATTCTAATGGACCCAATTATAAAACTGCCACCTCAACTCTGGCTAAAATCGATTAATGTATTACAATGCAGGGAACTTACTGATCTTTAATGGCTCACTACCACACTATTACTTTACTTCCTCAAAGATAAAAACAAAAAAACTGTGGATGGTGGAAATCCAAAACAAAAACAATTACCTGCAAAAACTCAGCAGGTCTGGCAGCATCGGCGGAGAAGAAAAGAGTTGACGTTTCGAGTCCTCATGACCCTTCGTTCTGTCGAAGGGTCATGAGGACTCAAAACGTCAACTCTTTTCTTCTCCGCCGATGCTGCCAGACCTGCTGAGTTTTTGCAGGTAATTCTGTTTTTGTTTTACTTTACTTCCTCACTGGGTCACCAGGGAAGAACTCTTATTGATGAGGCTTTAATTCCTGGTCACCAAGCAATGAGTGCAAATATTACATCAATAAATTGAGATCACATCCACTCATTAATGTGATCCCATGGAGGTGAACGGCACTTTCTATCATGAAGATCAGCATGGCAAAGTTTCAGAATTAATCATTACTTATTTGCAATTTTCCATCAAGGCTGTCATGGTGGATAGTCTTTCTTATAGACTTATGAAAATACAGCTTTGCAGTTAGTCAAGGGGCAACTTTGTGCTCCACACTGCTTATACTGTATCATAATTAGCTTTTTTTATTACGCATCTATGAATTGCTTTGGGACATTTGACTCTGCTAAATGTGCTATATAAATGCAGGCTGGTGTTGGACCAACAGCTTCTATCTGCTGTTTTCCCTTGGTCCTTCCTTACCAAGACACTGGACTTTAAACTCAAAGCAACTTACCAGGTTATGACTCCCATCGGGGGTTTTCCCTGAATACAACATGGTAGTCGGAGTTAGACGTACGGATGCCTGAAAAATACAACAGGAAGGTGAAATCATTCATTCCCATTTCAGCGAACATGCAAATAATATTCCTATTTGTTCTTCTTGATCCCAAGTCTGGTAAATTTCCCTAATCCAAAAAACTATCATCTGTGGCTCAGTGAAACTACTCGCAGCTCACAGTTAGAAGGTTATAGGTTCAAGTCCCATTTCTCAAATTGCCTGCATAAACCTAGGTCGACGTGTCAGTGTAGCAATGAGGGAGTGCTGCAATGTCTTTTGAATGAGATGGTAGGCCACGGCCCCAGCCTTCTCTGGTCTGTGTAAAATATTCTATAGCACAATCCAAAGAGAATCGGAGTCCTCTCAGTGTCAAGGTCAACAATTGCCTCTTAGCCAACATCACTGAAAACTAACAACAAACTATAATGTGATTGCTATTTGTGAAACCTTGTTGTGTATATCTGCCTCCTTTCCCTACATAACAGTTGTAATGACTTGAGGAACCAGACAGGTTTCTACAAGAAACAGATAAACTTTATTACAGAGAGCTTTTCAGATGCTACATGCTTGATCAGGACCCTCATCAAGAAGTCCTGCCTCCCACATTACCCACACTTAGGGCTCATTGCTCAAAGCCTCCACAAACATCATATGACCCCTGATAGACAGCAGGACAGGTTATGCCTTCAGTTACTATATTTCCTCCCCTTTAGTTTTTTTTTTACAGTTTCTATTTACAGAGGAGAACATTTAAATATCCAACAACATATATGTGTATACAGCTTCAGGTATTCCTGAAGCTGCGGTGCATTCCTTATTTGGTTAGAGCAGTGTAGGCTCTACCACTTGAGGTTCTTCCACAGGATCGACATGATCAGGAACTGCAGCACAAGATACATCATTAGAAAGTGGCAGTTCAGGGTTTGGCAACACTATAAAGACATTGGACATGTCTATTCTAGGTTGATCCGTCACCTTTGGGATTAATGGTTTAACGTCAATCACAGGCAGAATAGTTGGTTGTTGGAATGTCTATCACGAATATGGTCCACTTGCTTTTGAGCAATTCTGTCTTCCACTTGCACCTGGAAGGATAAGGGACCAGTCTCTGAATCAATGGTTCCAGGAACCCAACAAGGTCCACTTCCAAAATTCTGCATGAATGCTGTGTCTCCTGCAGTGAATGTGTGAACTTTGCTATGAATGTCGTGAATTCAACTTTTGATTACTCGATTCCTCTCTACCTTCCCCTCCAAGTTTGGAAACACCAGACTTAACCTTGTGCATAGGCGGCGTTTCATCAATAATTCAGACGGTGTTGAACCTGTAGCCAAATGAGACATTGTACAATAATGAAGAAGACAGTGATGCTGTGGCAATGCCCTTTACCTGTATAGATTCTCCAGTGTATAGCTTCAATTTGGCGGTTGTCTGCTCCAGACTCAGTGGCTGGGTACCTTCATTTAGGTATTTGAAGGTGTGCTCTCCCACCATTGTGGTTGAGGCTCCCGGATCTACCTCCATTATTAGTGGTTTCCCATTAACTTGGACTGTGACGGTGACAGGTTCGGTTTTTACAGCGGTGACGTTATACAGGGAATAGATGTCGGTATCGGCAGTTTCAGGTATTTTCCAATTCAGTCATGTTGGTTTGCTGCTTTACGGGCTGTTTTGACTTTACCCTCCATTGCCTTACTACATGGCCTTTCTTATGGCAGTAATGGCATTCTGCCTCCTCGAATCTGCAGGTTCTGGTCTGTGGTCACTCCCATCTGTAACAAATTAACCTTGGAGTCGCTGCTGAAGTGTTTCTACTAGGCCTTGACATTGCCTCTCACTTCGCTGCTGTGTGTCTGGTTTTTGTACCATACCCAGCAGTAGATTTGTTCCCCACATGAAGAACAGCGCCGAGTCGCTCGCAGCGCTTTCCATGGTGAGGGATATTTCCAGGGTGCGCTTCAAATCACTGTCGACCTGTGCGAGCACATGGCGCTGAATGGCTGGAGCGAGTTTTTTTGTGCGTGGGGTGGGTGGGTGGGGCGGAAAGGAGTTTTGGCGAGGGAACCCGAGCCCTCGAAACTGTGAGGTTTGTTTTATTTCCCAAGCAGGTTCACTGCCTGAAGGTCAGCCCAGTTCCCAGGCTGGGGAACAGGACAGGGGAAGCTGCAGCCCAGGAGCTGTTAGGGAACCTTCAGCTGGGTTGGTGGGAGTTTGCGTGGGGTGGTCCCGAGATCCGGGAAACCCAGTCAGCCTGGTTAAACCTGGGAAATATTTAGGCAGCATCATCAAAATGGTTAAATGGCCGACCTGCCTCATGGGGGCTGCTTGGTTGTCTGTTCCAGTCCCCCCTATGCCTAAACTGGAAGTGGGCATGTTGGACACAGGTTGGGGTTGAGGTTTTTAAAATTTTAACATCCTACCTGACTCCCAACCCATTCATTACTTTTTTTTTTGAGATGAAATTCTGCACATTGTCTCTGAAGGTTTCCCCAACACCAACTTTTGGCCGACTGGTCTTTAAGTGCAGGCATTATCCCTCTCCCCTTTGTTTTTGAAAGGTGCGTAACAGTTCAAATCCTTCGGTCATCTGGCCCCATTTTCACATCTGTTATGGTCCCCAGCTGAGGTTACCCCTGGACAAGCCTGATTCCAGGGTCATCACATGCACTCAAGCTGTCTTCCATGTACTCTCTCTCACCAACTCAGTCGTCAATAGTACCACTGATTCACATGACCATAGCAAAGAGTTACAGACCTTCAGTTGTCTCTTTGGACCTCCTTGCCTCTTCTCACGTCTTCAAGCCTGAAGCTTGGGGCCTTTCTCTGCCCCTCGCTCTTAATTTCACTTAACAGGACCTTTTCCAGGTTTCTGTCCTTCCTGTGACCAGAACGTTTTCTTGGGACCGTCCCCTGTTCCATTCCCTTGGGTCTTGGGGTTTTTCTTTAGCCTGGGGCTTGCTATCTGACCCTTAGATCCAGTCTCTCCTGGCTACTTCCAACTAACTTTAGCTTAGAGCTGGCTAGCTGCCCCTTCTAGGCTGCTTCTCTGGCAGCTATCTTCAAAACCAGCTAAACTCCAACAACTTCCAAAATCAAACTGCTATTTCTAGCTGTTCAAGGTGTGTCTGTGGGAGGGACCGGCTTCTCTGGACCCATGTTGCTAGGTAACAGCCCAATTCTTCTACTCTTATGTTTGCTTAACAATTTATGTCGTAAAACTCATTAGAAATGCTGGCACCTTTTTAACCTCTTCCTAACACAGATACAGAACACAAATCAAACAAACTTTCAGGAGTTAAAACTCATTCCTAACACTCAAAAATACCAACATAACTTGCTTAAACTATTTCCTAACACCTCCAAGGAGGATTAGAAAATTGGGGCCAAGCCTTATCCAGCCTTTACCCTGACACCAGGGAGTCAACACACCATGCAGGTCTCATGATAATAGTTGTAGAAGCAAGTGTCTATTCCCCTAGTGAATCCTCTATGACCACTGCATTTCTACACATTTCTCTGTCTCTCTCTGCAACCATTTTCCCCATAGTGCCGTGAATGTGCTCTAGACCACATTCCTCAAAGTGTGGTCCCCTCCACTGATATTCACTCTGCTCTCTGGGAGGATTCCTGCACTGCCTGTCTCTTACTATCCTGCCTGTTGGCTACTCCACATACTATCCTCCAAAACTTTCAGTAGCTGCATGTGTAATCCAGGAAGTTCTCACTCACATGCCCTGCAGTCATTCCAGCTGCTCGTCAAACTCAAAAACCCCAAGCTCAAGCCCAAGCAACTGGAGGTATTTTCTGCCCGTGATTATCTGGGACACATGAAGCATCCTGAGGTTCGTACATGGCACAGGATTTGCAGGCAATGGGTCTTACTGCCTAATCATTTTGCTTAAAAAAAACTTTTAGATCTAATGAATAATTCTGAATATTTATAGATTTACTGTTGCTCCTGTGGCGTCTTCTTGTTACAAAGTGTGGCAAGGGGCATTCGGTGCAAATCACTGCATTTAGCAGATTCCCCCAGCTCTATGCATACAGCTCTGTGGTGTAGCAGACATTCCCCTAATATATACCTTTTAGAAACTTTCCTAGTTAAAACCAGCCAGTCAACAGCCAGCCCACAACAATCAACACTCTATCAGCCATAAGTGGGTAACTTAAAAACTGACTTGCAGTTTTAAAGCAAAGTCTTAAAATAAGAAAAGCATGTTAAGTTTCCATTTGGTAACACACTCTCTGTACCCGCTACCCATTATTTACCACGCTCACCAAATTCCTACTGTCACTAGGTTTGACAGATTCTCCCAGCTTGGAACTTCACTGCTAAATGAGTGTGAGATACTAATCCCAAGTGGGTTACACACTTCCTGAATGTTTTGTCCTCACTGCCAAGTCTGCCGTCCCACAGAGACCATAAGAGATACCATGATCTTGCCAACAGAATCAGTGCTCACACACCAAGTGCATCACAAGGGTGGATGGAAAGATAGGATGCCAGTGATTTCCCAATGTTGTACTCCGACTGCATGGTTCCACATGGACTGGGGATCAGACCTAGAAGTTCAGTGACTGAAACTCATTGGTCAGGGAGTTTGACATCTGCACATCAGATGTGACATAAACATGAGCAGGGTTGCATTTCAGTCTCCCTATTCTACAAAGGAAAAAAATATATATACCTGGAATTCCCACTACTCAATAAGCCCTGGTGAAAAGTATGAACATGTGAACATTGGACGAAGACAGCTCTGGATATTTCCACAAACCCTGAATAAGCAGCTACCGGTCCAGTGTTTACACCGAGCTGGGCGGCAACTGTGCAGCTTCCACCAGTGACAGGCTGCAGTTGACAAGCGTCACCTTTATATGGGGCAATATGCAGCTCGGCATAGACATGGCCGCCATCTTTATTGGGGGCAACATGCAGCAGGACACATGCATGACTATCCTGGACCAGGAAGCTCAATATGGGGGGCTTCACTGAGTCTTCTGTCATGGGATTATGGATAGCTTGACTGTACACAAGTACATGAAATAACATTTTTACACTCACTTCGAAGCACAGATTTTCATATTTGCATGATGTTGATCTATCATATGTGAACTTTAATAATTATATATTGAATGTTACAATACTGCTTTATTGCTGGTTTGTTTTTGTTGGCCTCTGGGTTCGCATTGATTTTCAAGTGTTAAATGGGATCATATTGGAAAATAGTTTGGGAAACACCACCCTTTGGAACCCTCGCTCTAGCAAGTTATTGGTTGCCATCTGGAGGGCAAGAAATATGGTTGCAGCTATATTGGTATTGGTGGCCAACTCCATACTGTATCACAGTGCACAACAAGAGATTATTATTGTGGAGCATTAGCATTGTGAAAATCACACCCTGTTCGCTATTGACTATTCACTACGGCATCCTTAACGTGAATTCTGAATTTCATGGGACATGGTCTTATAGCCTGGATGATCTATACCAAATTTAAGATACATCTGTTTGGAAACTGTCTTACGGTTTAAAAAAATGTTTGTTGTCAATTGGGCAAATTTTGGGCAGGGCAGTTTTGTTCTGAACTGCTAGCTCACACAACATAACACAAAAATCTAAGGAAAAGCTGGGGCCCTTTTCTCTAGAAAAGAGAAGACAAGGGACCAGTGATGGTGCAGTTAAGCAAAATGTATTGGTTGTGTTTGATTATCTCAAGTACTCAATCCCCTACCTCCTTAATTCTAGCCTCTATAGTACTACAAAGTGCAATCAATCTGGTACTATGTTACAGAAGACCATGGCAATGAACATGAAAGAGCATTGCTTTTCAATACTTTAACTACTAGCCACATGCAGCTAATATGGAAATCCAAATGTAGCTAATTAGCAAGTAAATGAATATTTAGACTACAGGGCATATTATCTCAATATTCAGATTTTCATGGTGGTTCTGAGAGCTTAGATTCTTTTGGTGGTAAAATAGTGAGCAAAGATACAGACTGACGTTTTATTTCTTTGGATGCTGGGCTGTGGTAAATGTTTGTTAAGTAAATTCATCTGTATTTTGAGTGTGTGTAAAGCATGTTCTACCAAAACACATGCATGGGACTAAAATTGAGTCTGACTTCTCTTGGCTAACAGAGAAAATACCAAACTATTCAGAGAAATTAGGCTTTGTACAAATGATGCACAATAACTTTCTCACTGCGGAGGTTGTAAGAAAAGTCAAACAAATTAAAATGATTGTCAGTTTCCAGCTGCTTTAACACTATCTGCCCATGATTTTTGAATTCAACTTCTAATAATGTCACCTCTGTATAAACTAAATTGGTCAGACCAATGGAGTTTTCCTGTTTGGGAAAAAAATTCAGTCAAGAGGAGAGATAAACAAGACGGGAGTTACCTCTGGCTGCTCTCACCGACCCCTAGTGGTCAAATGCAGGGGGGGCACTTATTGAGTCTCTTGACCAATATAGGTGTACGGTACAAAGGAAATTCCAAAGGGAGAAAATTAAAAATATACAAATTGGGAATTTGACCAGCTCCCCTGATCCCCGTCTGTTATAATTGGAATCAATTAACATTTCCAATTGGTTCAAGTAGCTCATACATTTCTCCAGTAAACAAGATGTGTTTTTATTATTCTGTGCATAGGCTTGGGGAAGGTTTCACCCCTCCCCCCGGGGCAGATTTTACATAAGTGCTGTGTATAATGCGAATCTGAAAGCAGAAATCCTATGATAGCTGGGATTCGAAATAATTAGTCGCTGGCAGATCCTCCAACAGAAGAGGCCGCAGCTATCTGAAGCAGTTAGTTAAGTAATAAGCCAAAAACATTTATATTCTCGAGAATGACAATTGGAAAATATGAGCAAATATCAAGGCATTGTGTGGTAAACAGGGTGGGGGAGGGGAGATAATCTCTCAATCACAACAGTGTTCATCAGAAGGTCAAGCCCCAACTTAGAGCTGAGTAGTGTAGCAAATAAATTTTGCAGATTCCCAAAACATATGCATCTCTATATAGCTAGTTAACCTAAAACAATTGTTTCCTCATAATAACAAATAAATATAAATAACAAGGCTTAAAATCATTTACTAACCCAGAGGTTTGAGTTTCATTGTTTGTTGTATGTGAACTGTTATTTAATAATTATTGCCGTCAATCCCCCCCCACCCCAGCCTCTTCTAGAAAAAACACAACCTTGGAAAAAGACAAGAGGAGGATTATGATCTCGACCTTTTCGGCTGCTGCATCTATGGCAGATTGATTGTAGAAAGAGGTGACAGTTTTCGATCTTTCCCTGGTTAGTTCAGAGCAGCCAGTCAAGGAGGAGGTGGACCTCCATCTCCTCAAGGTGAAGCCGCCTGCAGGATTCAGCAGGGTCGCGGCGGCGGGGCCGAGTGCAGGGGAAGCCGGCACTGGATACACTGTGGATCCTCCAGCCTTGCTCCATAACACGCTCAGCGCGACTGCTCGGTTTCCTGGTAGCTTGGCCATCCTTTTCCCCCACCTTGGGTTCTTTTTTAACTTAAGCCGGCTGGCTACACGCAGCTCTCCCCCTCCCCCTCCACTTTCCTTCTTGTTGCCCGGTTTTAGTCCATGAACAGAAACATTAGGTGGTTGCTTTTTAGGCAATTTTGCCCGCTGGGGTAAACCCCACAGCCCTCAATGCGCTCCATGTCCACACACCAGCTGAAAGTAGCTGCTTCAGTCATGCAGCAACTGGCCAAAGACAAACAACAACTGCCCCAGTCTCACTCATTGGCTTATTCCAGCCTGTCATTTAAATATTAATAACATCATCACCAATCGGAAGAAAGAAATGGTCTTACAGACGTTGGATACTACAGACGTCACCATGACTCAATTTTATGTTTCACTGAGGTTAAACTTAACAAGAACAAAATAAGAAATTTCCCCTTCCCATCCCACAGCTACTTTCACACTTTTTTTAAGGAGACATTTCTCCTGTTTTAATAAACGCAGTAAAATGAGGGCAGCATCGCCATCCGTTTCTGATGAAAGCTGAAATGTTAACTCCTGTTTCTCTCTTCTCAGATGCTGCCAGACCTGCTGAGTATTTACAGCATTTTATTTTCCCTCTTTGTTTTGGCCATCCGCCTCATGTTTTTGCTGCCACAAATTTAAACTTAAAAGCTATAATATAAATGCATCTTGAACTTCTGTACCTAAGCAAGGGTACTGATTAAAAATCACATCTTCATAGGAGCTCAGAATGAATATTGCCTTATCTGTTGGGGAGGTGTAAATGAAGTTAGTTCAACAATGGCTGCCTGCAATTAAGCATGTGTTTAGTCTTACTCGATCGACTGCAAGATTCTGGAAAATATGGACCTTTTTCCATTACTTGGGAGCTTTCTCGCGAAGCAAGCAGACATAGACAACTAAATTCATCATCGCCTCCACAGTGCCAGATCAGCCTTCTGTTAACTAAAAGAGTATTTGAGGACCAGGATCTCAAACCTGGGGCTAAGATCTTGGTTTACCAGGCAGCAGCGATCCCCATGCTCTTATATGTTTCGGAGGCTTGGGCGACCTACAACAGGCACCTCTGGAGAAGTACAGTCAGCACTGCCTTCACAAGATCCCCCAAATCCAGTGGGCTAGAAAGGTGGACCAACAGCAACGTCCTCTCCCAAGCCAACATGCTTAGCCATTATTGACACAAAACCAGCTCCACTGGGCAGGGTTTGTTGTTCATAAGCCTGACACCAGATTCCTGACGCAACTGCTCTACCCATAATTCGGCGGCAGGCGACTCCCAGGAGGACAGTGGGAATACTTTAGGGATGCCCTCAAAGTATCCCTGAAGAGATCGAACATCCCCCATCGACTCATGGGAGACCCTGGCTTGTGACCGACCAAAATGGAGAAGATTCATTCAAGAAGGCACTGAGCACATTGTGAGACGTTGTTGGAAACATGCAGAGGCAAAGTCACGGTGTCAGAGGGAGCGCACAAACCTCCAAACAACCCATCTCATCTACCCAACCCTTCAAGCACCACCTCATATGGCAGAGTCTGCTAATTGTGCATTGGACTTATCAGCCATCTCAGAACCCATCGAATCGGAGGGGAAGCAAGTCATCCTCAATCCCAAAGGACTGCCTAAGGAGAATGAGAAGTTAGTCTTACTTAGTGCAAAACACAACAGAAAGATGGCAACGAGGCTGAGATGGAAGTCTTTTTTACATTCCATTTGCAAAATTAAGGACTGAAGAACATTGTGACACATTTCTGGAATTTCTAACCGTGATTTTGAGGAAGTTTATGCGGTTTGAAAGATTGCTCCAAGTGCATGTCACATTCAGGTACACAGTGAGTCAGCGTGGAACATAATTGAAAAATGGTACTGAAGATAAATTTGGGGACAATGGTGGAATTGTCCAAACAAAGAGGACTAATATCATTATGAATGAAGTTCACACATTTGGCTGAAAGTAAATAAAATAGGAGATAAGGATAAGGTAATATTTTCCTCACCATAATGGGGCCAGATGCTCTTGAGATAGTGTCTAGCCAATGTTACCTGTGAAACCCCAACACTGTGGATTATTCTGAAATTAATGAGATTCCGGATGCTTATTATGACAGACTAAGACTGTGATTGCAGGGTCGCTCTCTGTGAAAGGAAGTAGTTGCCAAGACAGACTGTTGCAAATTACATTTTCGAATTAAAGAATCTTTCCCATCACTGTGGAAATCAACCCTTAGGGACAAGTTTCTAGGATCCCTAAAGAACAATAAAATCCAGGCCAAGCTTTTGAGTAAAGGGAATAAGCTGATGTAGAAGGAGGCCTGCGATTGAGGCCTCGCCCATGGAAGTGGCAGAAAGAGAGAGCTGTAAATTGTAAGGAAGTTCTTTTTCTGAACCAGTAGGGGAGGTCCACTGGATTTCAATGAGATCCTGGCCAGGGCAGCCAAGTTGACAGGCTCAGTCAGAAATTTAGATCTTACCATTGCCATGGTAGCCACTAACTATTTAAATGCCCCTGTTTCCAGTTAGAGTGCTATCCCTGTGGGAAAATCAGTCATATCCAGATGACATGTAGGAGTAGAGGAAATAGTAATGTTCCAGGTAATGGCAAAGCTCCAGTTCGCAGCCGTGCAACAGGGTCGAGGTCACTGGAGATCCAAAGTTAGTTCATAAGTCTGGAAATCCTTGAATATGAACGAAGTGGAAATAGAGGTTGATGTTACCAAGCAGGAAGATCAAAAGTTGTATTCAGTCAGAGTCAAGAAAAACAGCACATGGAAGGTGAGAGTCATAGGGCTGAAGATAAAATTCAAGTGCCCACGCAGTAGAAATGAAAGTCGGAGATTCGTAACTTACTTTCATCAATAATAAAGCTGAAGCTGTGTCCGTTACCTTGGAAGGAGAGTATAAGAAATCCCAAAGGCACATTCCCTTACATAAAATTGGTGTGAAACTGCTGTGATTAGTTATTTATTTATTTATTCTTTCATGGAATATGGCTAGGCCAGCATTTATTGCCCATCCCTAATTGCCCTTGAGAAGGTGGTGGTGAGCTGCCTTCTTGAACTGCTGCAGTCCATGTGGTCCAGGTACACCCACAGTGCAAGTTCCAGGATTTTAACTCAGTGACAATGAAGGAATGGCAATATAGCTCCACGTCAGGATGGTGTTTTGTCTTTGAGGGGAACTCGCAGGTCGTGGTGTTCCCATGCATCTGCTGCCCTTGTCCTTCTAGGTAGTGGAGGTTTTGGGTTCTGAAGGTGCTGACGAAGGAGCCTTGGTGGGTTGCTGCTGTGCATCTTGTACATGCTATACACTGCTGCCACTGTGTGTCAATGGTGGAGAGAGTGGACGCTGAAGGTGGTAGATGGGGTGCCAATCAAGCGGGCTGCTTTGTCCTGGACGGTGTCAAGCTTCTTGAATGTTGTTGAAGCTGCACTCATCCAGGCAAGTGGAGAGTATTCCATTACACTCCTGACTTGTGCCTTGTAGATGGTGGACAGGCTCTGGGGAGTCAGGAGGTGAGTTACTTTCTGTAGAATTCCCAGCCCCTGACCTGCTCTTGTAGCCACAGCATTTTTATGGCTTGTCCCATTCAGTTTCTGGTCAGTGGTAACCCCCAGGGTGTTGATAGTGGGGGATTTAGTGATGGTAATGCCATTGAATATCATGGGGATATAGTTAGATTGTCTTTTGTTGGAGATGGTCATTGCCTGACATGTGTGGCGTGAATGTTACTTGCCACTTAGCCCAAGCCTGAATGTTGTCCAGGTCTTGCTGCCTATAGGCACAGACTGCTTCACCTGCCACAGACCCAGACTATCAGCTATGTCCTTTAGGACTCAGTCAGCTCAGTCAGTAGTGGTGCTGCTGAGCCACCCTTGGTGATGGACATTGAAGTCCCCCCACTCTGAGTATATTTTGTGCCCTAGCTACCCTCAGTGCTTCCTCCATGTGGTGTTCAACATGAAGTACTGATTCATCAGCTGAGGGGGGGACAGTTGGAAGATGGTAGTCAGCAGGAGGTTTCCCTGCCTATGTTTGACCCATGTTTATTCCAATAACAGTATGACAGGGTTAGATGAAATTTGTATTGGATAAAATATCCTATTACATGTCATTGGTAGTAGGATGGAATTAAATCCCCTTGATGGGAAGAAATTGGCTTAAGAAAATATGGTTAAACTGTGCCAAGTTATTTGCAATAGAGATTAGTAAGAATACATCTGTCATTGAGGAAGTGCGAAGAGAGCACAAAGTGATTTTTGAGCAAAAAAGGGCTAAATGATAAAATTAGCCATTCATATGATATTAAATAGCATAAGTCAGCATGCAAATGTGGATGTTCTTCTCAGATTGCCCAGAGTGATTCATTTCTAGCCACTGAGTTACCTTTGAATTATTTTAAAAAGCACTTTAATAACTATTTACTTCAACATCCACTCCCTTCACCACCGACGCACAGTGGCAGCAATTTGTCCTCTTACAGCTCTGAAGAAGTCATACAGACATGAAACGTTAACTCTGTTTCTCTCTCCACAGATGCTGCCAGACCAGCTGAGTTTTTCCAGCATTTTCTGTTTTTATTTGTGAATTACTTTACATACACAAATAACATACCAGTGCCTGCCTGGGAAGTTACTGAAGAAACTCACAAAGACATGGTGTTCAGTAAAGTGCTCAATTATGTCACGAATGGCTGACCTAAAGAGTGTGTTGATGAGGATTGCAGGCATATTTCTTACATAGAATGAACTGAGTGTAGATCAGGACTGTCTCCTATGGGGTTTAAGAGTCATTATTCTGGCAAGGTTTGAGAAAGATTGTTAGAGGAACTTCATCAAGAGCCCACAGGGATAGTCTATATGAAAACAGTAGCAGGTATCCAAAGGTAGATAGAGGTATTTAAGAGTTGGTGAAAAGTTGTGAAGTGTGTCTTAGAATGAGAAATGATCCAACCAAGGTCCCTTTCATGCCATGGTCAAACAGGAGAAAACCATGGGAACGAGTACAGGTCGATTTCTTTAAAGTGGAAGGGAAAGAGTATCTTATTATGGTTGATAGCTATAGCAAGTGGATAAATGTTGAGCCAAGCCCAATAACCACAAATGCTAAAACAATTAAGATTTTGAGAAGTTGATTTGTAATTTATGGCTTGCCAGAGGTATGGTTTCAGATAATGGTCCACAGTTTATGTCAGAAGAGTTTGAAATATTTCTGAGTAAGAATGAAGTCAAACACACTCTAATATCAAAAACAGAATTACCTGGAAAAACTCAGCAGGTCTGGCAGCATCGGCGGAGAAGAAAAGAGTTGACGTTTCGAGTCCTCATGACCCTTCGACAGAACTCTGAGGACTCGAAACGTCAACTCTTTTCTTCTCCGCCGATGCTGCCAGACCTGCTGAGTTTTTCCAGGTAATTCTGTTTTTGTTTTTGTTTTGGATTTCCAGCATCCGCAGTTTTTTTGTTTTTAACACTCTAATATCACCATGTCACCCAGCATCAAATGGTGCTGCAGAAAGAAGCGTACACGTTGTAAAGAGGTCTTTGCTGGAGTACTTGCTAGGTGATAAGCTGGGCAGTAATCTCCATGTTTCTCTTTGACACAGGCTAGATAATTTTCTGTTCTCTTACATAATAGCCCCATAGTCTCCAACAGGCCGCTCACCTTACACATTCGAGTTTAACACAATCCTAGGAAAGTTTAGTTTGTTTAAGCCTGATGTCAATAACCAAATAAGAGAAAGGCAAGACCAAGTGAAGATGAGTCATGGTACCTCAAGCATGAAACTTAGAGAGTTCAGTGCTGGTCAGAAGGTCATGATGAGAAGCCATCAAGGTGATAAGGAAAAGTATGTGCTTGGAGTTATTGTAAAGAGATGAGGTGCATTCAGATATCTAGTGAAGACTGTAGAGAGACTCTCTCCGTGTCATATTATTTGCATGAAAGAGGAAATCTGACAAAGGGAAAGCATGAAAACCCTCCTATAGTCAAAATTCCTCTCACAGTCCCAAGTGAAAGTCAGAAAGGAAAAGAAAGTCGCAAAGAAACTGAAAGTTTGTCGTTTTCATAGAATTTACTGATAGAGCAAAGTGAGTCAGGGTCTTTGATTAAAACAAATCAAGCAATGACACAGTCCCAACTATTAAGTGGAGCTGGTAGTCAAAGCCGGAGTTCAGGTTTGACACAGTCAGAGATATTGAGACAGCAGAGTCAAGCGAATGGAAGTGGAAGGAGACACACAGACAGAAAGTGAAAGAAGCCAGATTGGTTAATTTAAAGTATGTAGGAAGGAAGAAGAAAAATGCTGTTCTTTTCATTATTTCTTGTCACATGATGATATTGTTGTTAAACACATACTGGGTAAAAAAGAGTAAAAAATTTTTTTACATGTAAATTACTCTGGCAGTATTGGTCACATATGTTTTGGTTGTGATTATAGTAAAAACATGTATGAAATCCAACCTGTTAAATTTCAGGTATTGTTGTTGTAGGTTTAGTCATATTGTATTCTGGGAACTTATGTACTTGTACCAATTTACATTTTAATGTATAAGTTTTTTTTAAGTAGGGAGGAAGTGTAGTATATTGCAAAATCAGAACATTTTGTTATGTTGCCCTCTCTGCTGTCCTCTCTGTTGGGGAAGTGTAAATAAAGTTAGTTCAATAATGGCTGCCTCCAGCTAAGCATGTACAATACACAAGTAACAATTCTAAGCAATGATGCAGCTTCTATTTCATCTTGCAATCAGTATTTTTATTTATTTGTTCAAGATATTGATATAAATGCAGTTTTTCGGAGGTTAGTTAAAGGCATGCTGACTTTACAACCAAACAGCAAACAATGCAAAGTCCCACTTTGTAAATACAGTCACTTTAGCACTGTAATACTTTGTATTAATTAACAGAATGTAGGCAACATTGGCAAAGCCAACATTTCTTGTCCATGCCTAACGCCTTTTAGAAGATAATGGTGAACTGCCTTCTTGAACCACTGCAGTGTAAGTACTCTCATGGCCCTGTTAGTATGGCATACCCAGTGTTATGATCCTAGCTGAGGTTACCACTGGACAAGCCTGATCCCAGGGTGGAACCCAGCTTGATAGAGCCTAACTTTTATTTGTTTGTTTAGATAAGTGGAGAGGGGCTACTGAACAGTCACCGGAGTCAGCTAATGAACTTTTAACAAAAAAAAACATTTATTAAGCAAGTAAAGATGAACTATATTACAATATTCATTCATCAACAACTATACCTTAATGGATATATACAGATTTGTAAGGATAACACAAGTTACAAAAGCTATCTTATACTCTAATGTTCACAGTAACTACCCAGTCCATGTAAATCTATGGCACCCTGTGGTCAGACACACCACCTCTGAAACCGAGTGACAGATGCCACCCCAGACAGATGCTATGGATCTCTCAGCAACTCCCCACAGATGCTTGTTACACTGTGAGCTAACCAGTCTCACTGAACTCTGTCTTTCATATGAGGGTGTGGAATAGAGCTTTAGTCAGCTAAAGTGTCTAATTCACTTAATGTCACTTCCTCAAACAAAAATGATCACGGTAGTCCTCAACATTGCCTCCAGACCCCAGGAAGTCTCATGGTACAGGGGAGGTGGTATTCAATGTTCATGACCAAGAGAAATTTTGTAGCTCCCCTACTGGCCAAGTCTTGTACAACATGGTTGTCAGATTGGACTTGGGGTAGGTGGTGAGAGAATCCAAGTAAGGGATAAATCTCCTCAAACTTGTCCTCACCAATCTGACACACATGCACCTGTTTCAGGCAGCATTGGCAAGAGTGATCACCACACAGTGCTGGTAGATACAAAATCTCATCTTCATATTATGGATGCCTTCAGGTTACATGGGATTACCACCCTGTTAAATAGGTTAGTTTCAGAACTAAACTAGCAGCTCAAAACTGGGTATCCATGAGGATGTGGGCCATCAATAGCAGTAAATTGTACTCAGACGCAATCTGTAACCTTATAGCCTGGCATATCCCTCACGCAACCATTACCATCAAGCCAGGGGACCAACCCTGGTTCATTGAGCGTAGTGTAAAAGGAGCAGCACAAGGCATATCTAAAAATGAGGTGCCAACCTGCTGACGTTACAACACAGAACAACATGCATGCTAAATAGCAGAAACAGCATGCTCTATATAGACAGCTAAGCAATCCCATAATCAATGGATCAAATAAAAGCTCCACAGCCCAGCTATATCCATGTTGTGAATGATCATGGACAATTAAACAACTGACTGAAGGAGTAGGCCCCAGAATATGCTCATCTTCATGATAACAGGGCCGAGCACATCAATGTAAAAGACAAAGCTGAAGCATTTGTAACTATCTGCAGGCAGAGGTGCCAAATGGAAGATCAATCTTGGTCCCTATCATTTTAGATGCCAGTCTTCATCCAATTCACTTTACTCCATGTGAAAGCAAGAAATGGCTGAATGCATTGTTGTAGCAAAGGCTATGAGCCACAACAGCATCCCTGTTACAGTGCTCAAAACTTGAGTTCCAGAACTAGCTGTGCTTCTAACCAAGCTGCTCCAATATAGCTACAACACCCAACAAAATGGAAAATTGCCCAGGTATGTTCTGTCCACAAAAACAGGACAAATCCAATTCAGCCAATTACTACCCCATCAGTCTACTCCCAATTGTCAGCAAAGCAATGGAAGGTGTGGTTTACATTGCTCTCAAATGACACTTACCAATGGCCTGCTTAGCGATGCTTAATTTGGGTTTCACTAGGACCACTCAGCTCCAGACCTCATTACAGCCTTGGTCCAAACATGGACAAGAGAGCTGAGTTCCAGAGCTGAGGTGAGAGTGGCTGCCCTTGATATGAAGCCAACATTGGACCAGGTGTGATGCTAAGGAGACTAGTAGAATTGAAGTCAATGGGAAAGATGGGGAAAACTTGCCACTGGCTGGGGTCATACTCGGCGCGAAGGAAAAAGGCTGTGATTGTCAGTGTTCGGTAATCTCAGCCCAAGGACATTACAACTGGAAATTTTCAGGGCAGTATCCTAGGATCAACCATCTTCAGCTGCTTCATCGATGACTTTCCCTCAACTGTCAAACATGGCAATGATCGCTGATGATTGTAAGTGTTCAGTTCCATTTGCAAATTCTCATAATGAAGCAATCCGTGCCCTCGTGCAGTGGGATCTGGACAATATTCAGGCTTGGGTTGATAACTGATAGGTTACATTCTTGCCACACGTACCTGACAATGATCAACAAAAGAGACTGTAACCACTATTCCTTGGCATTCAGCGGCATTAGCATTGCCAAAACCCCCACCCTCAACATCCTGGGGAGTCACCATTGACCAGAAACTGGACTGGACCAGCCACATAAATACTGTGTCTACAAGACCAGAGCAAAGGTTGGGCATCCTGCAGTGAGTAACTCACCTGCTGACTCCCCAAAGCTTGTCCACCATCTACAAGGTACAAGTCAGGAGTGTGATAAAATACTTCCTCCACTTGTTTGGATGAGTGTCGCTCCAACAACATTCAACAAGTTTGACATCATCCAGGGCAGAGCAGCCCATTTGATTGGCAGCATGTCCACCAGCTTAAACATTCACTGCCTCCAGCACTGGGTGACTGAGGGAAATAAAGGTGGAAATTTGCCAAGGCACTCACCACAATCTTCTTTAGATGTAGGGGTGTGTGCCAGAGGACTGCAAATGTTACACCTTTATTCAAAAAAGGGTATAGGAAAAGCCCAGCCACTACAGGCGAGTCAATTTAACCTCAGTGGTGGGAAAGTTTTTAGAAACAATAAACAGGGACATAATTAACAGTCCCCTGGCAGTTGTGGATTAATTAAGAAAAGCCAGCATGGATTTGGGATAAAGGTAAATAATTTTAACTAATTTGAGTTTTCTGATGAGGTAACAAAGAGAGCTATGGGGGTAATGCTGTTGATGTTGCGCCTTGTAATGTTTCACATAACAGGCTTGTCCCTAAAGTTAATGGGTTAAATGATCTAAAAGTGATTATATTGCAGAAAGGAATGATGTAAACTAATCAAGCACTGTAAACCAATCAAACAGTGTAAACTAATCACGCGGAGTATCTTTGAAAAGTTTGTGGTTACAACTGTGCCCTGTTACGTGCTAGATGCCACCATCCCTTTTATTCCATGGGATTCAACTTTAGGGACAAGCCTGTTATGTGAAACTTTACGAGACACAACATCAACAGCATTACCCCCATCAGCTCTCTCTGTTACCTCATCAGAAAACTCAAATTAGTTAAAATTATTTACCTTTACCCCAAATCCATGCTGGCTTTCCTTAATTAATCCACATCTGCCAGGGGACTGTTAATTATGTCCCTGTTTATCGTTTCTAAAAACTTTCCCACCACTGAGGTTAAATTGACTCGCCTGTAGTGGCTGGGCTTTTCCTATACCCTTTTTTGAATAAGGGTGTAACATTTGCAGTCCTCTGGCACACACCCCGACATCTAAAGAAAATTGTGGTGAGTGCCTTGGCAAATTTCCACCTTTATTTCCCTCAGTCACCCAGTGCTGGAGGCAGTGAATGTTTAAGCTGGTGGACATGCTGCCAATCAAATGGGCTGCTCTGCCCTGGATGATGTCAAACTTGTTGAATGTTGTTGGAGCAACACTCATCCAAACAAGTGGAGGAAGTATTTTATCACACTCCTGACTTGTACCTTGTAGATGGTGGACAAGCTTTGGGGAGTCAGCAGGTGAGTTACTCACTGCAGGATGCCCAACCTTTGCTCTGGTCTTGTAGACACAGTATTTATGTGGCTGGTCCAGTCCAGTTTCTGGTCAATGGTGACTCCCCAGGATGTTGAGGGTGGGGGTTTTGGCAATGCTAATGCTGCTGAATGCCAAGCAATAGTGGTTAGAGTCTCTTTTGTTGATCATTGTCAGGTACGTGTGGCAAGAATGTAACTTATCAGTTATCAGCCCAAGCCTGAATATTGTCCAGGTCCCACTGCACGAGGGCACGGATTGCTTCATTATGAGAAATTGCAAATGGAACTGAACACTTACAATCATCAGCGATCATCGCCATGTTTGACAGTTGAGGGAAAGTCATCGATGAAGCAGCTGAAGATGGTTGATCCTAGGATACTGCCCTGAAAATTTCCAGTTGTAATGTCCTTGGGCTGAGATTACCAAACACTGACAATCACAGCCTTTTCCCTTCGCGCTGAGTATGACCCCAGCCAGTGGCAAGTTTTCCCCATCTTTCCCATTGACTTCAATTCTACTAGTCTCCTTAGCGTCACACCCGGTCCAATGTTGGCTTCATATCAAGGGCAGCCACTCTCACCTCAGCTCTGGAACTCAGCTCTCTTGTCCGTGTTTGGACCAAGGCTGTAATGAGGTCTGGAGCTGAGTGGTCCTAGTGAAACCCAAATTAAGCATCGCTGAGCAGGCCATTGGTATGTGTCATTTGATAGCAATGTAAACCACACCTTCCATCGCTTTGTTGATGATTGGGAGTAGACTGACGGGGCAGTAATTGGCTGGATTGGATTTGTCCTGTTTTTGTGGACAGAACATACCTGGGCAATTTTCCATTTTGTTGGGTGTTGCAGCTATATTGGAGCAGCTTGGTTAGAAGCACAGCTAGTTCTGGAACTCAAGTTTTGAGCACTGTAACAGGGATGCTGTTGTGGCTCATAGCCTTTGCTACAACAAGTGCATTCAGCCATTTCTTGCTTTCACATGGAGTAAAGTGAATTGGATGAAGACTGACATCTAAGATGATAGGGACCAAGATTGATCATCCATTTGGCACCTCTGCCTGCAGATAGTTACAAATGCTTCAGCTTTGTCTTTTACATTGATGTGCTCGGCCCTGTTATCATTGAAGATGAGGATATTCGGAGCCTACTCCTTCAGTCAGTTGTTTAATTGTCCATGATCATTCACAACATGGATGTAGCTGGGCTGTGGAGCTTTTATTTGATCCATTGATTATGGGATTGCTTAGCTGTCTATATAGAGCATGCTGTTTCTGATATTTAGCATGCATGTTGTTCTGTGTTGTAATGTCAGCAGGTTGGCACCTCATTTTTAGATATGCCTTGTGCTACTCCTGTTACTCTATGCTTAATGAACCATCCCCTGGCTTGATGGTAGTGGTTGCGTGAGGGATATGCCAGGCTATAAGGTTACAGATTGCATCTGAGTACAATTTACTGCTATTGATGGCCCACATCCTCATGGATACCCAGTTTTGAGCTGCTAGTTTAGTTCTGAAACTAACCCATTTAACAGGGTGGTAATCCCATGTAACCTGAAGGCATCCATAATATGAAGATGAGATTTTGTATCTACCAGCACTGTGTGGTGATCACTCTTGCCAATACTGCCTGAAACAGGTGCATGTGTGTCAGATTGGTGAGGACAAGTTTGAGTAGATTTATCCCTCACATGGATTCTCTCACCACCTACCCCAAGTCCAATCTGACAACCATGTTGTACAAGACTTGGCCAGTAGGGGTGCTACAAAATTTCTCTTGGTCATGAACATTGAATACCACCTCCCCTGTACCATGAGACTTCCTGGGGTCTGGAGGCAACGTTGAGGACTACCGTGATCATTTTTGTTTGAGGTAGTGACATCAAGTGAATAGGGGAAAACTATTATACATATAATTACATAGAATATACAGCACAGAAAAAGTAGCATGACAATGGTTATACTTCACACAACCCTCCTCCCACCCTACTTCATCTTGTGGAATAGAGCTTTAGTCAGCTAAAGTGTCTAATGGGTTAAATGGACTAAAAGTGATTATATTGCAGTAAGGAATGATGTAAACTAATCAAGCAGTATAAACTAAAGACGCGGAGTATCTTTGAAAAGTTTGTGGTTACAACTGGGTCCTGTTATGTGCTAGATGAAACAATGGTTCCCTGATTAAATCTGCTGCTATGGTAATTTATGTAATCTTTATCTACATAGTTGTAGTTACGGTCTCCTGTCTTGTGAAATGTATCATCTGCCTGTAATTGTATTACTGCGCTCGCCCTATGTAAGTGCTAACCATGACATAACTGTGATTTCCTGATGTATGGACCTTATATGGTATGAACTTCCTGTTATGAGCTGTATAAACAACACTGGATTCTCTGTTTAGGGCAGTAGACTGACTAGGAACCACGTGTGCTGTCCTGAGCAGCCGACTCCCAAGGATGCTTTAATCAATAGCTTTGCTTCGAACAAGTCAGTGTTCTCAAAGTTGTGTCGCGATTCGACAATCTTACCCTATTAATTTATCCTTCTAATTCTTTCTCCCTCATATGTTTATCTAGCTTCCCTTTAAATGCATCTCTGCTATTCGCCTCAGGTACTCTTTTTGGTGAGGTCTCGTGGCACAGTGGTGGAGTCTGAACTAGAAGCTTCAGGTTCAAGTCCCACTCCTGAACTTGATGACTCAAACAGGTTTGAGTATCAACTTGTAAATCCTTCCAACATATGCCAATGGCAGGTGCTAAGAGTGGGAGAAATTCCTGGTCAGCCATGTAATGGAAAGAGCATTGGAGCCTTTTTTACCCTCACTATCCATAGCTTCAGGCATGTAACAGTGAATGTCTTTGGAGGGGGAGGGGGGTGCTCGGGGCTGTTGGAGTTATCAATTTCAAGAGTGGGACTTGAACCTGAAGCTTCTAGCTCATACTCTACCACGAGACCTCACCACAAAGAGTACCTGAGGTGAATAGCAGAGTTGGCTGGATGGCCGGTGTGGATCAGAATGGTCCCAACAGCACAGGGTTCGATCCCTGTTCTAGCCAGGTTGATTCAGGACCAGCCTCCTTGCCCTACCTGATGCAAGGCATGGCACTGTCAGTTGGACCCGCCTTCAGGCAAGGAACCGTGGTAGTGAGTTCCACATTCTCAGTGTAAAGATGTTTGTCCTGAATTCATTATTGGATTTATAAGTAACTATTTTGTATTTATTGACATCTAGTTTTGCTCACCTCCACAATTAAACTCCTTCAAAATTTTAAATACCTTTATCAGGACATCCCACAGCCTTCCTTTTCTAAAAAAAAGTCTCAACTTGTTCAGTCCTCCCTGATAGGTATAATCTTTCCGTTCTGCTACTATCTTTGTAAGTCTGTTTTGCACCTTCTCCAGCATCTCTGTATTCTTTTTACAGGGTGGAGACCAGAACCGTGCAGTGTCTCCAGTGTAGTCAACCATGGTTCTTCATAAATTTTACAATTTTTTTGCTTTTCATTTCTATCCCTCTAGAAATGAATTTTGTGCTTTGTTTGCTTTTATACCCCTACTAACCCACGTCACGTTCTTATGAAAGGTTTTCGACCTGAAACGTTAACCGTTTTGCTGTCCATAGATGTTGCCTGACCTGCTGAGTATTCACAGCATTTTGTTTTTATTTCAGATTTCCAGCATCAGCAGGTTTTTGTTTTTGTCTGTACCAAGACCTGCTTGCACCTTTAACTGATTTACACTTTCATGATATAATGGGGGTACTTGGTTCTCCAAAAAAGCCTTTGATAAAGCTCCAAATAAAAGAGCAAATGAACCAAGCTACCATCCACCCCCTAATGTTTTGAGTATGGATGCCAAGTTCTCAGATAAATGAGTGCTGTGCATTCCAATGCAGGCATATTTTAGAAAATAAAAATGTTTCAGAGACAAAAAAAAAGTAATTGGTACATACTCATGATTAACATTGATTTGTTAGGTAGAAGATAAGAGATTATGATCATTCCAATATTAATCGCAATGTTTCTAGCGAGTAAAACTATAATGTAAAAAACACCAAGCTACAAAGTTAAAATCAATATCAGTATCATAGTATCTTCTCTTTTATATATAGCTTTTTTTTTGTAATTTGGTAGTAAATCTTGCATGGCACAGTTCACGGTAGTCAGGTGTATGGTATTTTAGAAGATCAGGGTGGATTGAATATAATACAGATAGTACTAAAAGCAAAAAACTGCGGATGCTGGAAATCCAAAACAAAAATAAAAATACCTGGAAAAACTCAGGTCTGGCAGCATCTGCGGAGAGGAACACAGTTAACTTTTCGAGTCTGTATGATTCTTCAACAGAACTAAGTAAAAATAGAAAAGAGGTAAAATATAAGCTGGTTTAAGGGGGCGGGGTGGGTGGGACAGGTAGAGTTGGATAGAGGGCCATTGATACGTGGAGATTGTCCTTTTGTCTATGACATCTTTTGGCAAAGTGGTGTTGAAGGTGATATTATCTAAGGAATGTGCTAATTAAGGGTAGAAATCAGGACAAGCAACGTACAGATAGCCCTATTGGGGGTGGGGTGGGGTGAAGGGAAGGGATGGAAATAGGCTAAAAGGTAGAGATAAAACAATGGATGGAAATACATTTAAAAATAATGGAAATAGGTGGGAAAAGAAAAATCTATATAAATTATTGGGAAAAAAAAGGGGGATCGGAAAGGGGGTGGGGATGGAGGAGAGAGACCTAAAATTGTTGAACTCAATATTCAGTCCAGAAGGTTGTAAAGCGCCTAGTCGGAAGATGAGGTGCTGTTCCTCCAGTTTGCATTGAGCTTCACTGGAACAATGCAGCAGGTCAAAGAAGGACATGAGAGCAGGGTGAAATGTTGAAATGACAAGCGACAGGGAGGTCTGAGTCATGCTTGTGCAAAGCAGTCACCCAGTCTGTGTTTGATCTCTCCAATGTAGAGGAAACTGCATTGGGAGCAGCAAATGCAGTAGATGAAATTGAGGGAAGTGCAAGTGAAATGCTGCTTCACTTGAAATGAGTGTTTGGGCCCTTGAGGAGAGGCAAAGTAAAGGGGCAGGTGTTGCACCTTCTGCGGTTGCATGAGAAGGTGCCGTGGGAGGGGGTTGAGGTGTAGGGGGTGATGGAGGAGTGGACCAGGGTTTCCTGGAGGGAACGATCCCTGTGGAATGCCGCGGGGGGTGGAGTGAAGGGAAGATGTGTTTGGTGGTGGCATCATGCTGGAGTTGGCGGAAATGGTGGAGGATGATCCTTTGAATGCAGAGGCTGGTGGGGTGATAAGTGAGAACAAGGGGGACCCTATCATGTTTCTGGGAGAGGAAAGTGTGAGGGCGGATGCGCGGGAGATGGGCCGGTCACGGCTGAGGGCCATGTCAACCACCATGGGTGGAAAACCTCGGTGAAGGAAGAAGGAAGACATGTCAGAGGAACCGTTTTTGAAAGTGGCATCATCAGAACAGATGCGATGGAGGTGAAGGAACTGAGAGAATGGGATGGAGTCCTTACAGGAAGCAGGGTTTGAGGAGCTGTGGGAGTCGGTAGGCTTGTAATGGATATTGATGGACAGTCTATCACCAGAAATTGAGACAGAGGTCAAGGAAGGGAAGGGAAGTGTCAGAGATGGACCATGTGAAAATGATGGAGGGGTGGAAATTGGAAGCAAAATTAATAAATTTTTCCAGGTCCAGACGAGAGCATGAAGCAGCACCGAAGTAATCATCGATGTACCGGAGAAAGAGTTGTGGAAGGAGGCCGGAGTAGGACTGGAACAAGGAATGTTCCACATACCCCATAAAGAGACAGGCATAGCTGGGGCCCATAGCCACACCTTTTATTTGGAGGAAGTGAGAGGAGTTTAAGGAGAAACTATTCAGTGTGAGAACAAGTTCAGCCAGACGGAGGAGAGTAGTGATGGATGGTGATTGTTCGGGCCTCTGTTCAAGGAAGAAGCGGAAAGCCTTCAGACCATCCTGGTGGGGGATTGAGGTGTGGAGGGATTGGACGTCCATGGTGAAGAGCAATCAGCTAGGGCCAGGGAACTGGAAATTGTTGATACGATGTAGGGTGTCAGAGGAATCACGGATGTAGGTGGGAAGGGACTGGACAAGGGGAGAGAGTATGGAGTCAATATAGCAAGAAATGAGTTCCGTGGGGCAGGTACAGGCTGACACGATCGGTCTGCCAGGACAGCCCTGTTTGTGGATTTTGGGTAGGAGGTAGAAGTGGGCCGTCCAAAGTTGGGAGACTATGAGGTTGGAAGCTGTGGAAGGAAGATATCCACAGGAGATGAGGTCAGTAACAGTCCTGGAAACAATGGCTTAATGTTCAGTGGTGGGGTCATGGTCCAGGGGGAGGTAGGAAGTGTCTGCGAGTTGATGCTCAGCCTCTGCGAGGTAGAGGTCAGTGTGCCAGACAACAACACCACCCTTGTCAGCAGGTTTGATGACAATGTCAGGGTTGGACCTGAGAGAACGGAGTGGAGCAAGTTTAGAGAAAGACAGGTTAGAGTGGGTGAGAGAAGCAGAGAAATTGAGATGACTAATGTCACGCCAACAGTTCTCAACGAAAAGATCAAGAGAAGGTAAGAATCCAGAGGGAGGGGTCCAGGTGGAGGGAGAATATTGGAGGTGGGTGAAAGGATCCGTTGAACGGGGAGAGGACTCCTGCCCAAAGAAGTGAGCACGGAGACGAAGGCAGAGGAAGAAGAGTTCAGCATCATGCCGAGCCCGAAATTCATTGAGATGAGGGCACAAGGGTATGAAACTAAGTCCTTTGCTGAGCACTGAACGTTCAGCATTGGAGAGGGGAAGGTCAGGGTTATGGTGAACACACGGCCGGGGCTGGGATTGGAAGACAGGTTGGGAACAGAGGGACAGGCAAGGGTGGAGGGTCCTGGATGGGTGTTGGTGTCGATGAGTTGTTGGAGCTTGCATTCCTTTGCACCTGAAAGAAAGAGACAAAGTTTCTTGTTGAGGTGTTGGATGAGATGAAGAATAAAATGAAACTGGGGCCACGGGCAGCTTAGAAATAGGGTGTGGCGACTCTGCTGGAATGACAGGTCGAGTGTGTTCATATGGCGGCGCATGGCACTGAATGTGGATCTCAGAATGCGACGAGAATAGCAGTCCGAGAAGCGTTGTATGTCCCGGAGATACCTGTAATCCTGGGTGGGTTCGAAACATGAGAGATGAAACTTCAGTTGAAATCCACGTGGGGTAAGTCAGAGACGGAGACAGTCACTGAGGAAGGAAATATTGCTGTGAAAGCGGGTTTTAGGAAACACCTTGTAAAACACCAGGAGAGAAATGGAAAGCAATGAAGGTGAACAAGGCAAAAGAGAGATATGGAAATCCTGTCGGAGAAAAGAGCAATACTTCCAAGGTAGGCATTCCTTGAAGAGAAGTGGCAGTCAATTAAACACTAAGATAAAAGCAAAAAACTGCGGATGCTGGAAATCTAAAACAAAAATAAAAATACTGCAGAAGGTGCAACACCTGCCCCTTTACTTCCTCTCTCCTCACTGTCCAAGGGCCCAACAACTCCTTTCAAGTGAAGCAGCATTTCACTTGCACTTCCCTCAATTTAGTCTACTGCATTCGCTGCTCCCAATGCGGTTTCCTCTACATTGGAGAGACCAAGCGCAGATTGGATGACCGTTTGCGGAACACCTTCGGTCTGTCTGCAAGCACGACCCAGACCTCCCTGTCACTTGCCATTTCAACACTCCACCCTGCTCTCATGCCTTGGCCTGCTGCATTGTTCCAGTGAAGCTCAACGCAAACTGGAGGAACAGCAGCTCATCTTCCGACTAGGCACTTTACAGCCTTCTGGACTGAATATTGAGTTCAACAATTTTAGATCATGAACTCTCTCCTCCATCCCCACCCCCTTTTTTTCCAATAATTTATATAGATTTTTCTTTTCCCACCTACTTCCATTATTTTTAAATGTATTTCCCTCCATTATTTTATCTCTACCTTTTAGCCTATTTCCATCCCTTCCCTTCACCCCATCCCAACTAGGGCTATCAGTACCTTGCTCGTCCTGCTTTCTACTCTTAATTAGCATATTCCTTTGATAATATCACCACCTTCAACACCACTTTGTCCTTTTGTCTATGACATCTTTTGGCTAGCTCCACCTATTACTGGCCCTCTATCCAGCTCTACCTGTCCCACCTCCTCCCCCCCCCCACTTAAACCAACTTATATTTCACCTCTTTTCTATTTTTACTCAGTTCTGTTGAAGAGTCATATGGACTCGAAACGTTAACTGTGTTCCTATCCGCAGATGCTGCCAGACCTGCTGAGTTTTTCCCAGGTATTTTTATTTTTGATACAGATAGTATTGTTCTGTTATTAAGCAAGGGCTGTCTCTTTAAAACTACATCATCTAACTTTTGTATGTAAGCACTACCTCAGATCAGAGTTTAACTGTTATTCAATGAATGAAATTTACAGTGTGAAAGTGCTTGTAATTTTAAGTTCCAGGTCAATGACTAGTTTTTGCTTTTAAAAAAAAAATTCTTTTAGCTAAGCAAGGTGTAGCAGATGATTTGTAACAGACTTGCTCTAGACACAGGACTTTTAATACATACAATACCCATATTATACCATGAAGTAAGTCTGCCAGTAACGTTAAGATGTGTCCCTCTAAGGACTCAAAGTTTAATACTGTTAAGATTAAGTCAAGGTTTAATGTCTCTTCAAGATTCAGTTTACAACACTCGCTTTCTTGATCTTTCAAATGTTTGGTAAAATCCCTCTGAGGATAGGCACATTCTGGCTCCTGTGCCAAAGGGCTGCCTTTGCTTATATGTTTTTGAAGTGCGACGCATAAATTTGACAGTGAAATCATGAAACTAGCAGCGTGACAGACACAAAATGTGTACTAGACATTGTATGGCATTTTTAACATTTCTCAACATGACAATGTTTGCTTTGATACTTCATGTCGTGCATGTATTTACTACTCAGCATATCCTCTGACTTAACCATGTGCAGCACTGCAGTTGATCTGCTAGTATTTATTACATTGGCTCAATAACTCTTCAACTTTGTCCATCTTCTTAAAAAGGCACATTTCTCATCCAGAAGGGGCTCAGGAATCTCGGATTAAAATGCAGGACTATTTGGAATACAATACTGGAATGCTGTACCGCACCATTTGAAGTCAAGATGGCTGTAAATTTGGATTCTGGACATCCAGTTGTTCTGATCCCTTGCTGAAAACGTTATGTTCTTTTCCAAATAACAATGATGTTTTTATCTGTCACTGCTACAAGGTATTTAAATTCTGGGTCCGTGGTTACATTATTTATCAATGTTCCTTCAATTATTTCCCCTTGTGCTTTTACGGCTGGCCACTTGAGAATCTGCAAATGCACATGAACGTGAACAAAGTGAGTAAATGAGCTAAACTACCATCCACCACCTAATATTTTATATTAGTACAGATGCCAAGTTCTCTGATACATGAATGTTGTGCATTCCAATGCAGGTGTATAATCATTAAACGCTTAACAGTGAAGCTGCAGTGTTCCATAAATGCCTTCCCCACCTATCCTTAGTTAGAGCAATGGCAAAGAGGCTGACCTGTGGGATGTTGGAAAATCAAACTCCTAGTGTAATTCATCTGAAAAAATTCACACAGTAAAAATAATAAGAAATAAAGTTTTTTGTGAAGGAAGCATTTCGTTCCCTTCCCCTTGGCAATCAACTGAAAACCAGAACAAACAGTGGGGGGTACAAGTATATAAAACGTGTGATACTGCCTTTTGCACACTTGTATTAAAAAAAATCAAGTGCTCTATTTTAAAAATTCATCGCATTAGCGATGCAGTTTTCCCCTAAGGGAATGTTCTTTACAGGGGAACAATTTTAGGTTTAAAAAAAAAAGCAAGAGGTAAAGCCACATTCTAATTAGGGAGAACCAAGTGAGCCTAGTTGCAGAACTGTTAATTTCAGTTGAGTGAAGAAACATTTCTTCGTGTGGTGTTTTGGAATCTCAGTTATCAGAAGGGGCATTGAACAGATGACGCATCAGTCTTAAGTCACTCTTGTGTACCTAAGCTGTTTATCTGGCTTAATAGGTTGCCTTCTTTTCTGGCTGGGAAAAATATATAGGAATATATCTGAAATCATAAAGAACAAAAAATAACAATGAAAAATCTTGGTTAGAATCGCACATAAAAATAATATTTGAATCACTGGAAAACATGATTTTTGATGTTCCTTCTAGACATAGACAGAATACAAGGACTAATTATCAGATCCACAGGCTGAAGACGGATATTATGTTTCACAGGGTATTTCCCACACCACTGGGATCAGTAAGAATGCAACCATTGACAACTATTGAAAAAAAAGAGAATAAGGCAAAGGCAGTAGGGTACGTTGTAGGCCATGGGAAAGAGGGCAGTCATCTGACAGAGTGAGGTAATTTGATTTTGAAGCAGTACTGCTCTTGAAAACATGTTACAGGTATTCTGGTTATGGATTTTTAGGGATATATGGAGAGCGAGGAAAGCAGAGAAGAGGATGAAATAACATTTAAGTTCACAGAAACTTTTGCTATCTTAAGATTCCGTTGCACATGATGAATAGATACAGATGAATAGATAAACCATTTAAAACAGTATTCAAATAATTTTTCAAATCATTATAAAGAAGTTTAATTTGCCATTAATGTTGCAGCAGTATGGGGTACCTGTGTTGGTGAGGTCTTGCCAGAAGTAATTTCTTCACTGTTGAACTCATCGAGCTCATACATCCAAATGTCTCCCTTCTCATCTCCACATATGAGGTAGTTTTCAACTACGGAAAGAATCCATTCTGTTAAATTACTGCAATGCTGTCAGGTAAACTCACATGTTTATTCTTCAACCTTTCATATCTATAAGTTTAATATTTGTACTCTGTGTTTGGTATTTGAAATACGTCAATATCAGGTAAAGACAAGCAAGGGACTAGGCAATGGAAATCAAAGAAGAGTGCTCTGAAATTGGGACTATAACCAAGGTCATATCTTAACAAGCTATAAACCATGATATTGATATCAACATCACTGAATAGATACTACTATACAACAAAAGGTACAAAATTCTTTATGCATATTTTATTATTTTTGTGCTGAAGCCCTGGAGTGGGACTTGAGCCTAGACCCTTGTGACTCGAAAGGGAAAGTCCTACCAACTGAGCACAAAAGGTGCCAGTCAGGATTGGTGCCTCAGGACGGGCACTGTGCTCTAGTCAAACCAAACAAGTTCTGCCAGTGAAACTATGGGAAAGAGATTCAAATTTTGGAAACACTGCAGAGATGGTCCTATGGGATAAATTAGCAGTAATCTGTTTTTGTTTAGTGATGTTGATTGAAGGATGTATTGTCCAACCAAAACAGCAGAAGAATTTCCCTGTTCTCCTTTGAGTGGTCCCTCAGATTGCAGAGGCATTAGATTATGTGTACAAACCTCTGGGGTGGGGCTTGAACTCTCAAACCTCTGATTTAAAAGTTAGACTGCTCTCACCGAGCCAAGGCTGACACTTTGAAAAGTTGCAGATTCTCTGCCTGGTCTAAAATTCCCTGAACGTATGGAGAACTTTGCCACCTAATATCAGAAGATTAAATAAATAATCTTTCTACATCGCTGGCCCTTATTGTATGTCAAAGTGGTAATTTTAAACTAACTCATTTGTCAGGAAAGAGATAAAATTGGATCAGCTGCCTATTTTACATATTGCCCAAATTTATTTCCATTCAATGAGAAGTAAAACCAGAGTGTAAAATGGGGTGGCCAATATTATCCTATCTGGCGCATTATGTTAAAATCACCCACATCCCTTGGTCCTTAACACCTCCAAGCAACTACATCCTAGGAATCAAAAACCAAGGGAGGGTTGGCAATATATATGCAACCATTTTAAGAAATAATCCTGAAGATATTGCAGATTTATTTTTCAGGACAAATCAGCTTTCTTGGCCTATTCTGCCTCAGATCACCTTTAAAAATAATTTTTCCATTACCTCATTCCCCGTCTCAAAAAGAAAATTTTCCAGAAGTTCAGGGAATTTTAGATCAGGCAGAGAATCTGCGACTTTTCAAAGTGTCAGCCTTGGCTCAGTGATAGCAGTCTAACCTTTAAATCAGAGGTTTAAGAGTTCAAGCCCCACCCCAGAGGTTTGTACTCATAATCTAATCTGATGCCACTGCAGTCTGAGGGACCACTCAAAGGAGAGCAGGGAAATTCTTCTGCTGTCTTGGTTGGACAATACATCTCTCAATCAACATCATTAAACAAAAAACAGATTACTGCTAATTTATCCCATAGGACCATCTCTGCAATGTTTCCAAAACTTGAATCTCTTTCCCATAGTTTCACTGGCAGAACTGGTTTGGTTTGACTAGAGCACAGCGCTTATAATGAGGCACCAATTCTGACTGGCATCTTTTGTGCCAGCTGTGGTTCATTTGGTAGGACTTTCCCTTTCGAGTCACAAGGGTCTAGGTTCAAGTCCCACTCCAGGGCTTCAACACAAAAATTAAGGCTGACACCCCAGTGCAGTACTGAGGAAGTACTGCATTGTCCTAGGTGTTGTCTTTTGGATGAGACATTAAATCAAGGTTCCATCTACCTGATAATTCCAATCACAGACAGTCAAGAATTAATAACAAAATTGTCTCCAGACTAGGCTTCCATGGCTTGTGGCAATTTCCACTGTAACTTGTATCTATCAGGAACTAATTCTTGTACTGAATTGGAAGATCTCTCATTCTACTTATATGTATTACAAAGAATGGTCTACTCTATTCAAAACCTTAACACATCATAAGGCTCCAAGAACATTGTTTTAATGTCATGCCTACAGCTCAGTTGTGATGTCACACAAGTTTCATTGATGTGCCCAGGCTGCCTCTAGCCAGTCATGTTAAAACAGTAAACATGAAATAACTAAAATACCAGCAAATCCTAATACCAATATACTTATCTACCACTATAACATTTTGTCTACATAATACTCCCTGTACTTGGAGAAAAAACATTTCGTGAAGCAATTTAACAAGTTGTGCTGTAATTACATATTATTTAGGTTTGTGAGCTAATTTGATAGAATATAGTTTCCCCTTTAATTCAAACATCATTATCCTTCAAAATAGTTCACTGTTCAACTAAGTCATAGCCAATAGATTTTATTCAATACCCTGGAAGAAGAAACAGAAACAACAGTATTTGCTGGAAAAGGACAAGGGTCTTATCAATAAAAGCAAAATACTGTGGATGCTGGAAATCTGAAATAAAACAAGGTGCTCCAAAACCTCAGCATGTCTGGCAACAGCTGTGGAGAGAGAAGCAGAGTTAATGTTTCGAGTCTGTATGACTCTTCTTCAGGACCCAACAGTTCAGGGATTTCCAAAGGAGAGTCATACAGACTCGAAACGTTAACTCTGTTTCTCTTTCCACAGATGCTGCCAGGCCTGCTGAGTTTTTGCAGCACTTTCTGAGCCGAATAAAACAGTGGACAGACGGCTTGCCTCATGGCCACCACCTCAAAGCCGGTGTGGAGCCCTGCTAAAACAAGGGCAATCTGAGACTTCCTCCACTCACGGGGGAGGAGGTCCTGCCCTCTGGAACTGCCAGCCAATCCGACTGACCAGCAGCTCCATCAGTCCTGGCAGTGCCAAGAGCGCATTAGTGGTTGCGCCAGGAATGCAAGAAGAGGTATAAGGCCCAGGGATCCACGGAACTGCTGAGTACAGGGTTTTGGGCAGGGAAGGTTTTGACAGATCAGGAGGTGGGGGAAGTTCGAGTTTGAGGAGCCACCTACGAACGTTGAACGCTCACTTCCCTCCTGTCCTTTCAAGGGTGAATTTTTAAAAAATAATCAGCTGCCCACTCCTGCCCAGGTCAGACGTTTTATGGCATGGGCAGCATATTGTCAGGGTCAACTGGCTTGCTAACAAGCCTAATTGATCCTTGATTACCTATTCAAATATGGTGGGTGGGCTGCTGATCTTGGCACTCGCTTGCCACTCCACCATCCCTCCTGTATAATGGGGTTGAGCAGGGAAGGTGGTGGGGTGGGCACCCACCCTATTTTATGTGCCGCCCCTGCCAGAAACACACCTGGTGGAGGAAAGTAAAATGCAGCCCTCTCTTATTGTTGAAAATCTTATCAATGTTTTGTTACTCCAGAGATCTTGTGCACTAACCTGGACAAGCAGTGAGTGCTATGTAAACTTCCTCTGTATTTGACCACTCCATCTCTCTCAGAATCACTGCACTCACTTTTGTATTGTGTTTGTTCCATGTTTTTAAAGTTTGACTCCAGCTCCACAGGTATATTGAGCCTTGCATGGAAGCTTTGGAAGCTGTGTAATGACAAAACACTTAAACATAGCAGCTTCAATAGTCCAAAAGTTTTAATTATTGCTGTGCATAAACACTTGTTAAAAGTTATACAGAATATAAATAATTGTAATTGATATTGTAAGAATGAGTTAAACTGTGATAAGTCTGCTTACTATTAAAATGTGCTGGAATATTCTAATCTGAAGAACACTACTGACCTCTGCTCAACAATAACTACACAGTAACTTCATCATTGGCACCTGAAGTTAGTAAAATAGTCACTTGTTTATTCAGGGAAATTTGGTTTCGAGTGCAAGGTTTTAAAAACCAAAGCTGCAGAATAATTTGCTTTAGGTCAATTGTACCCTATCATGGCTATGCACAAGAAAGTGCAACTTTATGCTGGATGTAAGTAAGAAACTGGAAAACTAACTGAAACTGCTCAAATTCAGTTTTTTGGGAAATAAGCTTTGAGTCCATCAGGATGGATCGGTTATGAACTTAGGTTACAGAAGCAAAGCCAACTTGGTAAACATTTAAAGTAAATTAATTCATCTCAAATTTAAATGGGTCTGAGTGGAATGTTCCTATAATTTCCATCAAATCCCAGTACACTTACCTACAAGATCATCATTGCAGAAGGCCAACGAATCAACAATATAGCGATCAGATTTACCATCTTTTTTATTGTAAATTGGGAACACAAATTCCATCTTAATGTTTCTAACAATACAGGTGGAAAGCCATATGTTAATTTCACAGTGAAGCACTGCATTCAGTAGCATACAAAAAATGCACTTCATTTCCATAACAGGTCACAAATTTGCAATTTCTAGTACCAACTGCAACATTCCTCCACTTGTAAGGAAATGTACTTGCAAATTAATAAAATTAAAATAGGTAAAAAGTGCAGCACAATCTTTGTGCCTCGGTAGTACTTAGATGCAGATTTTATTCCTTCACTGCTGAAGCCCAAATTCAGCCATTCAATATTAGTACTCAGTAAAAATCAAACTCGTAAGATGGGAAAATTAGCCTCCAGATGCTGTAATTTCTGCCTTCCAGTGACTTGCTTTCATCATCTCATACAGGGTTTATGTGGTCGCAAGAAGAGAAATTGGAAGAAATTTAATCCAAAATGAAACTTTTTTTTTGTTTTTTGAAAAGTTTAGATAAATTGCGTTTGTTAAAAAAAACTAGACTTTGATAACTTGGCAAATGTCTAGCGTGGATCCCTCTAATTCAGGGCAGCAGAGTACTAAAAATAACATTTCCACAAAATATTACAACTTGATGCTATCCTATTCATAACCAACACGCTATTAGCACCAAAATTTATGGCAAATATGTAAACATTTGGTAGAAGATTATAAAATTGAAGGAGCCAATTTTAATCTTCAGGCTTTGGCTCGAAATTGGTTAGCAGTGTTTTAAGACCTGTCTGAATCTTAAGTGCAAATAGCATTCAACTATCTGGTTTAAGTTACGTAGAAAATGAGGGAAGGAGCTGGCTGTTTGTCCCAACCATTCCATGTTGATATGCGTGCTTCAGATGCTCATCTGTTCTCAAATCCCTTTATTTCCTTTTTGCTCACTTGTATAATTATTCACAACTCCAGATACAAACGCTGATGGGTCAAGGGTTGGTATCACTGGTAGGAGAGGAAAAAATGTGTTTCCATTAAAACTTCAAATAATGGGGGGAACTAAAGGAGAATGTCATTGGCCAGAGTGCAATGTCATCTGGGAAGCTAAAAAAGGAGGGGGAAAATAAAAAAAGAGGGGAAAAATTGAGGAAGCTTCTGGATAACTGCAAAGAAAAAGTTTATCAGCTGCCTTTACCAAGTCTAGAGGGGCAGTGAATTCAGAAGTGGAAGGCCAAGGTGAAGGAAAAGAAAGTCCGAGGCACAAGTCTGAAGGCAAATAAAAGTGCAGCCAGAGTCTGGATCCCTTTTAAAGACAGCAGAAATTGAGATAAAGTTGCATCAGCTGCTTGTGCAGAGGGCTGGCCTCTGGGTGCTACTCCACAGCAACATCCCATAAGTCAGCACTGCTAGTAGCTGCAGTGAAGTTTCAGGCCACATCCGGCCTTTACTGTTCCCGGGCACATGCAAGTGCTTTGCATGTCACAGGTACCTTTATAACAGGTGGAATAGCTAGACATCTGCCGCTCTGCCAACTTAGGCCCTGAAAAGAGAGGGCCTCATGGTCATTCCCAGCCAGGTTTGTCAGAACTTGCAGAAATGGGTCAGTCAGGTAGTCACATTGCGGTGATGCAACCAGGAGTATACTGGTGCAACTCCCTTTGGCAAGAGAAGCTTCCACCGACATCTGCGAAAGGGAGGAGGTATGTTACTCCTTTTGGATAACAGAGGGCTGAATGCCAGCAGAAGAGAATGCACTTCTCCAAAGGTCTGACCTACATGGCATCCCTCTGAAGCATCCTCTCGTACTCTGAAAGCTTCTGAAAGTTACTGGAGGTGAACAAAGAAAAGAAATAAACAGCTTTTGAGGTGGTGCTGAAGGTGGGAGAGGAGTACCAAGGCAGAGGGGTTTCACAAGGGATATCCAGATTGCAAAGGAATGATAGTTGTATGGTCCAACACTGATGAATGGAACATTGGAGGCAGGGGAGGGAACTTGGAAAGGGAAGACACTTTAGATAGACTGTTGGAAAAACAGACATAGAAACATAGAAAAATAGAAGCAGGAATAGGCCATTCAGCCCTTCGAGCTTGCTTTGCCATTCAATATGATCAGGGCTGATCCTCTATCTCAATGCCATACTCCTGCTCTCTCCCCATACCCCTTGATGCCTTTAGAGTCCTAAAATCTATGTATTTCCTTCTTAATTATATTCAGCTCTCTGTGGTGGAGAATTCCACAGGTTCACCACCTACTGAGCGAAGAAGTTTCTCCTCATCTCAGTCCTAAATGGCCTACCCTGTATCCTGAGAGTGTGACCCCTTGTTCTAGACCTCCCCAGCCAGAGGAAACATCATCCCTGCATCAAGTCTGTCCATCCCTGTCAGAATTTTATGTTTCAATGAGATCCCCTCTCATTCTTCTAAACTCCAGTGAATACAAGCCTAGTCGGCCCAATTTCTCCTTAAATGACAACCCTGCCATCCCAATCAATCAATCTGGTGAACCTTCGCTGTACCCCCTCCAAGGCAAGTATATCCTTTCTTAGGTAAGGAGACCAAAACTGCACACAATACTCCAGGTGTGGTCTCGCCAAGGCCCTATACAGCTGCAGTAAGACTTCCTTGGTCCTGTACTCAAGTCCTCTCACAATGAAGGCCAGCGTACCATATGCCATCTTAATTGCTTGCTGTGCCTATATGCTTGCTTTCAGTGACACCCAGGTCCCTTTGTACATCAACATTTCCCAATCTATCACCATTTAAATAATACTCTGCTATTCTGTTTTTCCTACCAAAGTGGATAACTTCACACTTATCAACATTATACTGCATCCATCATGTATTTGCCCACTCACTCTACTTGACTAAATCGCCTTGAAGCTTCTTAACATCCTCCTCACCATTCATATTCCCATATGTTTGGTGTTGTCAGCAAACTTGGAAATATTACATTTAGTTCCCTCAGCCAAATTATTGATACATATTGTGAATAACTGGGGTCCAAGCACTGATCTCTGTGGTACCCCAATAGTCACAACCTGCCATTCTGAAAAAGACTCATTTATTCCTACTCTGTTTCCTGTCTGCTAACCGATTCTCAATCCACACCAATATATTACCCCCAATCCCATGTGCTTTAATTTTGCATACTAACCTCTTGTGTGGGGCTTTATCAAAAGCTTTCTAAAAATCTAAATAACCCACATCCATTGGTCCTCCCTTATCTCTGCTAGTTACATCCTCAAAAACCTCCAGTAGGTTTGTCAAATATGAAATCCCTTTCATAAATCCATGTTGGCTTTGTCTAATTCCTTTGATATTTTCTGTGTCCTGCTATCACATCCTTTATAATAGACTCTCGCATTTTCCATACTACTGATGTTGGGCTAACCGGTCTGTAATTTGATGTTTTCTCCCTCCCTCCTTTTTTTAAATAGTGGGGTTACATTTGCCATCCTCCAATCTGCCGGGACTGTTCCAGAATCTACAGAATTTTGAAAGATGACAACCAACACATCCACTATTTCCATGGCCGCCTTCTTTAGTACCCAGGGATGTAGATTATCAGGCCCTGGGGATTTATTGGTTTTCAGTCCATTAATTTCGTCAGCATTTTTTTTTCGTAATATAATTTTCTTCAATTCCTTCTTCTCACTAAACCTTTGATTCCCTAGTATTTCTGGGAAATCATCTGTGTCTTCCTCCGTGAAGCCATAACTAAAGTAGTTCTTTAATTGCTCTGCCATTTCCTTATTCTCTATTATAAATTCTCCTGTTTTGGACTGTAAGAGACCTACATTTGTTTTCACTAAACTTTTTCTCCTTACATACTTATAGAAGCTTTCCCTTGAGGACATTGTAGGACACTGGTAAAAGAAAATTGTAGAATTATTGGAGGCATTTTAACCTGATACAAGGAGAGTCACTGGCACCCACGAAATTCCGCCCCAGTAAGGGTGAGAACTTTCAGGAGGCAGAGTACAAATTAGTCAAAAATGTCACTGTATGCTAATACATTTAAAGTAAACTATTTACCTTTTGCCCTCATATTTTGTTAGTGTGATGTCCCAGGCAAAGCATCCTCCTTCGCAGGCGGCCACAAGGTATTGATCAGGGCAGGTTGGAACAAGACTCATCTTCAAAGGTACTGAACAAACTTTCAAAACCAGCAATTGACTATTACAATGAGAGAACACAAAGAAAACTGGATTTAATCAGAGTGGTTACAACTCCCTATTCTTCCAAAGAAAAATATCCTTTAAAAAAAGCCCTCTTTTGGAACTTGGCTTAGTAGCACGCCAATTAGCGTTCCAGTGTCTCTATTCAATATCAGTGCTGCGTAATAATATGCTGATCATTCACTTTATAATTATATCACCTATTTATTAGAAATTCTGCTTAACATACAAGAATATGAAATAAGATCAATGATATACATACAAGAAATTGAAAGAAATTCATAATGAAAGAACACATTCATGTGGAGTTAACACTTCATGTTAAAAACCTTTGATCAGAATGTACAAAAGGTTTTTGACCTGAAACATTGGGTGGAATTTAATTCATCCATCGTGATGGGAAACATGGTGGCCAGACCCACTTAATTATGGGAGAGGCCACACATCACCTTTCTGGCAGAGGCAGAACCTCCCCTAATTAAGTGGGAGGTTGGAAGGGACTGACGAGTAATTCCCAGCCGCCAGCAATAGGGTGTCAATTAGGTTCATTAATGAGCCAATTGACACCCATTATCCCTGAGACAACCGCAACTTAGCGGTGGGTCAAAGATTAAGTAGGAGCCACACAGCTTTCCTGTGCCCTCGGGAGGCCACTCAGCAAACCTCTCAGCACGCAGCAGTCTCACAGAGGGGTGTCCCCTTGTAGTCAGGCACTCTGTGCCCTATCGTGGGAACTGGCAAGCAGGCAAGGGAATGGCCACTGAAAGCCACCCTCTGCCCTTGTCTCCAACCACCAACCCATTCCGCCCCCCGACCCCATCCTGCCCTCACCCACCTTTGGTCTGGGGTCCCACAATGATCTTAGGCCTCTGGTGGATGCAATGCCACCAGAAGCCACCACTCCCACTGGTGCTGACGGTATGAGGAGCTACCAGCCTCAGATTGGTCAACAGAAATTCCACTGCCTGGGGCCTCAGTCATAGGGAAGGCCTGCTGGTGGCCCCACTGGTTCAACAGCCGCTCGGCAAGATCCCCGTTGGCCTGACAAAATCCCAGCCATTCACTCTGTTTTTCTCTTCACAGCTGCCTGAATTGCTGAGCATTTTCTGTTTTATTTATGATTTCCAGCATCCAAAGTACTTTGATTTTACATTAACATTTGTGTGGAGCCTAATTAATTCTGTTAGGATGTGCAAAAGCGTTTCGGATCTATTAAATATTAAATTTAGTACATGAAGCAAGGCATTCCATTTTAAAATGCATGAGAAAGATCAATTTCAACTTTTTCCTATGATAAATATCATTACAAAAGTGTTCACATTTACTTTAATTTGTAAGCGGCATAACCAGAGGTATTTTGGGTATGAAAGCTGTCCTGTCATGTAATGTTTGAGACACAACAGCACGTATTTTACAGAGAGACAGAGAAAATGTGGCAAAATATTGCTTGATTTTGCACATTTTACCCACTGAGTGGCACCATGCAGTATTAGAGTTCCTTCAGTTCCAAAGATGTCCACTGCTAATTGAGTACTGAATCTTGAAAATTCTTTTATGATGTATTTTTAAAATGTTAAGTGTACTTAGATGCTAAGTTTTTTTTATTTCCCCTTCCAGATAATATTTAAAATTTATTTGGCTTGGCTTTCCATATCTGCCAGAATCCTTAAAACACTATTGTTAATTATGGTATTTTTCTTTCAGATACTTCATACATTTACTTTTTTATTCAATTTTTTACACAATATATATTGATATTTGTGTTTTTTTTTTAAAATACCTTGCCGCTGCTTCCTCTTGCTAGTCAGATGCACCAAGGCTAGTTTTAGACCAACACTGAAAGCACAGATGCCACTGAATTTCCCCCTGCAATCTGCTACTGGCTGTACAATAAATTCTTTCAGAAAAACTGGACTGGGCCCTGCTCAAAACTCTTTGACAGCTACTCCCACAAGTGGCCAACCTGTTGGCTGCTTTCTGTCTTGATCGCCTCATCTAATAGTACCCTCCCCCCATTTCCTTCCTGCCTTTCCCCCCAAGCCTTGCACATTCTTCCTTTTCAGCTAACAATCCAATTCCCTCTTGAATGCCTTGACCGAACCTGCCTTCACCACATTCTTAGGCAGTGCATTCCTAGCCACTTGCTGTGTGAAATTTTTTCCTCATGTCACCATTGCTTCTTTTGCCAATTGCCTTAAATCTGTGTTCTCAATCCTTCTTCCAAGGGCAAGTTTATCCCTATCTACTCTGTTCAGACCCCTCAAGGTTTTGAATACCTCTATCAAATCTCCTCTTAATCAATCTATTTAATTGAAGTTCTCCAACCATCTATGTACTTGTTTGATAAAAACATGATTCTGTTCCACCTTCCACAAAAAATTTGAAAAAAACATGATTCTGTTCCACCTTCCACAAAAAATTTGAAAAAGATGCTTTTTGTGAAGGTGGTGTCCTTTTGAATCTGTAATGAATGAACAGATGTTGTTATGTTTAAAAATACTGTTTCTATTCACTTAATAGGTCTACATAGCATTTACCTGACTCTGAAGTTATAATCACAATCTGGAACACCAATATCCCATAAGACGATGGATTTATCATAGGATCCAGCTGGTTAAAGAAAATAAATTAAAACATTACCATCTGAAAATTAACAACTGAGAATCAGGCAATCCCAAGTCACTTCTACTTGAACAGATAATTTATTGCCCCCCCCGCCCCCACCCCCCTTGTTACTGTAAATTTGTGAGCATCTAAAGTACAATGTAATGCTGATTGATCTGGTCAGTTGTGATTCTAATATTAAAATAAACAGCTTCAGTTGGATCTTTAAGCAATGGCCATTTAAGAAAGAGAGATTAGATTTCCACACACTCAATGAATGGAAATGTCAAACAAGGGCCAATTAAGTCAATAGATTTTTTTTCACACCTACTGTCCAAAAGGCATTGTTCTAGAAGCATTCATTGAGTAATTAATTGTCCCTTTTTAGCTACAATGAAAGCCACTATGTAAGTGATATGAAAGGAGGGAATGGTGAAAATTTCCATTGATGCAGCTAAGAGGATTCTGATGTCATTAACAATTGGGAGAAAAACTATGATCTTTAATGTGTTTGTTCTACACATTAGTATTCAAGCATGTATTCAGCCTTTGCAATTAAAAACACAAGGTCAGTGATTATGTGGAATAGAGCTTTAGTCAGCTAAGGTGTCTAATGGGTTAATTGGTCTAAAAGTGCTTATATTGCAGTAAGGAATGATGTAAACCAATCAAGCAGTATAAACTAATCAAGCAGTGTAAACTAATCAAGCAGTGTAAACTAATCAGGCGGAGTATCTTTGAAAAGTTTGTGGTTACAACTGCATCCTGTTATGTACTAGATGAAACAATGGTGCCCTGATTAAATCTGCTGCTATGGTAATTTATGTAATCTTTATCTAACATAGTTGTAGTTAAACTACCTCCTGCTTTATTGTGAAATGTCCCATCTGCCTGTAATTGTATTACTGCACTCGCCCTATGTACATGCTAACCATGACATAACTGTGATTTCCTGATGTACGGACCTTAAATGGTATGAACTTCCTGTTATGAGCTGTATAAACAACACTGGATTCTCTGCAACAACAAAAACAGAAACAGAAATACCTGGAAAAACTCAGCAGGTCTGGCAGCATCGGCGGAGAAGAGCACAGTTGACATTTCGAGTCCTCATGACCCTTGAACAGAACTAAGTAAAAGTAGGAAAGGGGTGAAATATAAGCTGGTTTAAGGTGTGTGTGTGTGTGTGTGGGGGAGGGGGGGGGATTTGTTGGGACTTAAGGACTCATGAGGACTTAAACCAGCTTATATTTCACCCCTTTCCTATTTTTACTTAGTTCTGTTGAAGGGTCATGAGGACTCGAAATGTCAACTGTGCTCTTCTCCGCCAATGCTGCCAGACCTGCTGAGTTTTTCCAGGTATTTCTGTTTCTGTTTTTGTTTTGGATTTCCAACATCCGCAGTTTTTTGTTTTTATCACGGGATTCTCTGTTTAGGGTAGTAGACTGACTAGGAACCACGTGTGGTGTCCTGAGCAGCCGACTCCCAAGCATGCTTGAATAAATATAGTTTTGCTTCTAACAAGTCAGTGTTCTCATAGTTGAGTTGCGATTCGACAGTACATTCTTGGAGGTTCTACTGAGATGGCAAGCATGGCTGCCTAAGCGAAACCGAACGGTAGTGCCCTGGCAACGGACGACTCAACCGGTATATAAATAAGGTAAAATTTTACTTACCAAAGTCTGTCCGCTGCCAGTGCGCATGCAGGTGCTCGACATGAGCAGTACACCTCTGCCATAGCCTGACTGTTAGAGAGCAACAAAAAAAGGAGGGATCTGGGATCCTGTGGCTACCTACCTAGGGTTCGAGTCCCTGAGGTTGTAACGGACAGGGTCCGCAGTACGGATAAGGTCCGTGGTAATCAAGAGAGGTAAGCCAATAAGTAAAGATTGAACGCACTAAGAAGTGATCCGCTGCCTATCTGTGAATGTGTTTGAAGGTACAAGGGAAAGAGAAAGAACGCAGGGCGTCTCAAGGGAACTAAGGAAACAGGTACAGCGTAGGGATCAGTTTGGATCCGCTGCCTGTCTGTGAATGTGTTTGAAGGTATAAGGGGAAGAGAGAGAACGCAGGGTGTCTCAAGGGAACTAAGGAAACAGGTACAGCGTAGGAATCAGTATGGGAGCAGGTGCAGCTAAAGGGGATGATCCTGTCCCCACTAAGGGAACGCAGGAGTATTATATGCATCAGATAAATTAGTGCACTTAAGAGGAGCTCTAGAATCAAAAAGAGGCAAGGTAAAACAACCCCAGTGGGATGCCTATTATAATTGGTATTTAGAAGATTTGAGGGAAAGATGGAAATTTGGCGAATATGCCACCAGCCCGCTAAAGAGGATATTGAGGTGTTGATGGATGCCTGTTTAGGAACAAACAAATGGAAATAGATTAAGGACTAAAGTAAATGACCGGAAGGACCTACCCCAGGGGCCGAGCTCACTAGCCTCTGGGAATGAATCTTAACGGCCATAAGGGACTGTTACCCCCAGGCTGTAGACTGGTTTAGAATTAATGCTACACAGCAGAAACCAGGCGAAGATGTGGTTGATATGCTAAACGAGTACAAAAAGTGTTTTCAGAACGTTCAGGTCTAAAAGAGGGTGAAGGAGGACCTGCAATGGTTAATGTTATTGTAAATGGTTTGCAACCTGGTATGAAGAATATGTTTTGTACAACTTGTATTGGATGGGAAGCCAAACCCCTGGTTGAGGTAATGAGTGTGTTGCTACATTGTCAACGCCAGAATCAGCATCAGCAACAGAAACCCTTTAAAGAAAATACGAACGAGATGCTTATGTGCACAGGTCTGGTTGAACCTGCTCCGCACCCACTGTACAGTGGGTGCCAGCAAAGAGGCAGAGGGAGGTATAGAGGAAGGCAGGACAGAGATAATTTCAATTGAACAACCCATTTGGTCAGTCCCCACAACCCCAGCAGTGGCAGCAATGAGGATGTCACCTTCCAAAAGAAACATCATCTCAAGTGAATAACGTTACCCTTAGATGACATAGACTGATCATTGGCACTATGAGTTACATTGTACGGCATATTATGATAAGGAAGGCCATGACCAGGACTGTGCAATAATTGCAGCCCCACAAGTGGGATCATTCTTTCTTTTGGAAACAGGAAACATTTGTATCAGCCATGAAGGAATAGCCTTGCAAACTGACTTGCCAGCAAAAGCGAAGCTGCTATTCCATCATGCAGACATATCGGCACTGCATTGCACCTTGTATGTTCCACTACGCAAAAGATTTGGGCCCGATGGTTAAGCGACTCTTGACTCGGAAACCCACATACTCAAGGCTGACGCCCTATGGAAGAATCGATGTTTTACTGGACTCCGAGGTGCGGATCGTCATTACTCGAAGGAGGATCCCCACAATGTTTGAGCGCCAACAACCGGGAGACGATTCCACCCCGAAAACAGCGGGACAACGGGAACTGGAATTACTTCAGCAAGTACCCAAACGGCTGTGGGCTAAGCACTCGAATGAGGTAGGACGAATTATATCTGCCGAACCATTTCGCATTCAAGTTAACCCCAACAAAATGTTGCCTCGGAAAGGGCAATACCCCTTAAGTCCGACAGCGGGAAAGGGCATTCAGCAGGTAGTAGCGGCCCTCCTCCAGCAAGGAGTTCTCGCCCCGGTCATGAGCCCCTGCAATTCCCCTATCCTACCCGTAAAAAAACCCGGTAAGCAAGAATGGCGATTTGGCTAAGATCCGCGAGCTGTAAATGACTGTGTCATCCCAACCTTCCCGGTAGTGCCTAATCCAGCCACCATTCTGAGCAGCATACCTCCAAATTCACAATATTATACCGTTGTCGATTTAAGTGGGGCTTTCTTTTTGATACCAATACATCCGGACTGATTCGCGATATGCTTTCGGGGTAGTTCATGATTTTGGTCCACTTTGGAAATTGAGAGATTTTATTACTGTCTCTGGAAATCTAGTCAAACATGGAGTACTTATCAGGAACTTGTTACAGGCTATTTTATTTCCCAAGTCTGTAGCTGTCATTAAGTGCACTGCTCACACCAATCGAAAAGATGACGTTTCTAAAGGAAATGCAAAGGCAGATCGGGCGACCAAGGCTGCAGCAGCCCAATCTGACCGGATGGTGGCCAACCAATGTGTTGTGGCCCGTTCCAGTACTCCCTCTAACCCTTTAACAATTGATGAAGTGTCCTAATTACAAAGCACTGCTGATGTTGAGGGAAAGACGGTTTGGCTTGCAACTGGCTGTTGCCAGAAGCCTGATGGTCTTTGGATCTCCCATGACGGCCGCGTGGTGGCTCCAAAGAACCTGTTCCCCTGGCTTGCACATGCGTGTCATTCTTTCATGCATGGTGCAAAAGGGGGGGGATGAATTTATTATGCAAAAATCATGGTATGCACCTGGATTTGCTTCTATTGCTGAAAGCATTGCTACCAAATGTATGACTTGTCAAAAGTATAATGTGGGAAAAATGCCTTGTGTTAAACCTGCTTCACAACCCCAACCTTTGTACATATGCAAATGGACTTTATACAAATGCCCAAATGTATGGGACTACAATATGTGTTAGTAATAATGGACTTATTCTCTAGATGGGTAGAAGCGTTCCCCACCAGAAATAACGATGCTACCACGGTAGCCAAATTAGTTTTAAAAGAAGTTATCCCTAGGTTCGGAATACCTGAAAGGATTTCTAGCAACAACGGACCCCACTTTACAGGTCAAGTGGTCCAGGAAATGATGAAAGAACTACAATGTAAGCAACACTTGTCCTGCATCTATCACCCGCAATCAGCCAGAACAGTAGAAAGATAAAATGGTATCCTTAAGACAAAAATAGCAAAACTCTGTACAGAAACAGTTTTAAAGTGGCCGGAAGTGCTCCCCATAGCACTCATACTAATGAGATCTAGTCCCAACAGAGTGACAGGACTGTCCCCCCATGAAATAATAATGGGCCGTCCTGTAAAATTGCCTATAAGCGCTCCCCTGACCATCAAAGAAATGAACATACACAGCATGAGTGAAAATATGTTAGCTTACTGCATAGCACTGACTAAGACCTTGCAAAATTTTTATTCCCAGGTAAAAGAAGCACAGAAGGAAGCAACTGCTGAGGTCTGCCATACCTACGAGCCAGGGGACCATGTGTTTGTAAAGACCTTTGGTCGGAAAAATTGTCTGGAACCCCGTTGGGAGGGACCGTACCTGATGCTTTTGACTACCTATACGGCTTTAAAGGTTGAAGGAAAACCAACGTGGATACACGCCTTTCACTGTAAAAAGGCCCCTGCAACAGGAGGACGTACAGAACCCTGTGACAGTATAACCAGTTCTGAAAGGAAAAATCCAGAGTGCTAAAACCAAGAGACTAAGCTATTAACTGCTTCAAAATATACAATACAAAATAGAAACTGTCACACTAAAAAATGGCACCACAATGCTTTGCTAAATTTGTGGTTCTGATGTTTGCTGGAGCATGTATAGTAAAAGACTTGGGAAATAAAATAGCCTGTGGTGGGAGAGAATATGGAACTGGGGTATGAATGTAAATGTGTACCCTAGGTTGAGAATATTTTCCCATGTACTAGTAATCCTCCAAGCATTGGTTATAGTCATTTTGATCATCCTAGCAATTGTCTTAAAGAAAAAGATTAATGTGTGGACAGTAAACCGACTTAAGAAAGACTTGGCCTTGTTACAGGTTAATACCCACCGGTCTGAATATGACAGACTGTAAGGATTGTCCTTTAAAGGACAAAAGGGGGGAAAATGTGGAATAGAGCTTTAGTCAGCTAAAGTGTCTAATGGGTTAAATGGTCTAAAAGTGATTATATTGCAGTAAGGAATGATGTAAACTAATCAAGCAGTGTAAACTAAAGACGCGGAGTATCTTTGAAAAGTTTGTGGTTACAACTGCGTCCTGTTATGTGCTAGATGAAACAATGGTGCCCTGACTGAATCTGCTGCTATGGTAATTTATGTAATCTTTATCTAACATAGTTGTAGTTAAACTGTCTCCTGTCTTATTGTGAAATGTATCATCTGCCTGTAATTATATTACTGCGCCCACCTTACTTACGTGCTAACTATGACATAACTATGATTTCCTGATGTATGGACCTTATATGGTATGAACTTCCTGTTATGAGCTGTATAAACAACACTGGATTCTCTGTTTAGGGTAGTAGACTGACTAGGAACCACGTGTGGTGTACTGAGCAGCCTACTCCCAAGCATTCTTGAATAAATATAGTTTTGCTTCTAACATGTCAGTGTTCTCGTAGTTGTGTTGCAATTCGACAATTACTATAACTCCTATAAACTGAAAAAGTAAGGTGTTTTTCAATGGATAATACGAATAAACAACTGAAAAAGTGGATACTTTTCCCCACAGCATTCAGTAGCACTTTGTATTATGTTATAGGATGTTTACTGTACAAATACTGCAAGGAGCACAAAATAATTTCAGGTGTGTTCTGATACCGCAGCAGGATGTAAGCTGATCCTACAGTGTTGAGGTATCTCATGATACTACTGCATGTCCATTTTAGACAGTTTTATGTGTGGATGCAAGTGCAAAATAAAGATTAATAATTTTCTTTGCAGCATTGTTACAAGGAATTTATAAAGCAAATTAATCCATTTCATTTTATTTATCACATTCTTTGATACCTCTGACTGCATTCCAAAGTTAGGAGATTTGCCACATTACGGTAAACTGGCAACTGTGGAACGGAATCAAGCTAAAAGGCGGAAAGTATTAAAGGTAGAGACCATGCAGGAGGTGGTGCTTTCAATGCAAGCTCTGCCCGACACCTGATTTAGCTTTAAGTTTTGGTTGCCATTTTAGTACATGTAAATGTTCCAAGTTACTCAAAATTAGAGAGACTAGAGAGAACACGCAGAATCTCAGAATTTTAACAGCACAGGAGGTGGTCATTTGGCCCATCGCATCTGCAACGGCTCTGCAAATGAGCTTTATGACCTAGTGCCATTGCCCTGCTTTTCCCCATACCCTTGCACATTGTTTCTATTCAAATAATCATCTAATGCCCCCTTGAATGCCTCGATTGAATCTGCCTGCACTACATTTCCAGGCAGTGCATTCCAGACCTGGACCACTTGTTATGTGAAAAAGTTTTTTCTCATGTCCCATTAGTTCTTTTGCAAATCACTTTAAATCTGTGCCCTCTCATTCTTGATCCTTTTACGAGTGGGAACAGCTTCTCCCTATCTACTCTGCAGAATGAATAAAGTTATTGGAATAGAAGTATAAAGCTCAGCTGAAATAGTAAAATATCAAAGGAGAAAGGCTTTGAGATAGAGATAAACACACTTGTAGAAGGGACAAGGGATACAAATAATATTTAAAATCTCAAAAGAAAATAAAAATGAGTTGGGATTGAGTGGCATGCGTGTGAATGTGCCGAGCATGCAAAGTAAAATTGGCAAGTTAGATGTATTAGTAGCTATGGAAAAGTGTAACATAAGGTAGAGTCTTCCGATGGCAACAGCAGTGAATGCTGAAATGTTGGCCACTGTTGCGCTTTAGGATCCCACTGAAGTCCCGACCCATGCACAGACACAATATTTACCCGGGAAGTTTCAATGTCCGATGGATAGAATTGCGCTGTATGGGGCTCTCTTTCCTGTCTCCGTATGGGGCTTTGACACTGTCCTTCAATTCAGAGACGTCAGATGCCCTATACTTAGATATTTGCTCACTCTTCTCCTGCTGTTCATCTCAGGCGTGGGACAGTGATTAACAGCAGGATCTCTTCTGGAAAAGGCTTAAAGAACATCCCTTTCTTGCACCACCAACAACACTCACCATCCACTCCCCTACACTTCCAACAATGCTCACTCTCCTCCCGTACCCCAACAATGATCACTCCCCTCCCTTCCACAACCCTCAGCAATGTTCACCACTAACCTCTCCACCCCTCCCAGACAATGATGATTCCCTTCCCCTGGCTGGGCAGGAGCCAGCGATTCTGGAAGATGAGTCGGGAGAACACTCCAGGGTGTGGATGAACATTGTTGAGGGTTGAGAGTGAGGAAGAGAGAGTGAACATTGTTAAAGAGTGAAAGAGGGTGGGTGAGCCTGAAGGTAGGGTGAACATTGTCAGTTGGTGAGGGAGGGAGGGCAAACGTTGTCAGAGGGTGACTGGGGTTTTTTGGGGGGGGGGGCGGTGGGGTGGTGAGCATTGACATGAGGGTGGGGGAGGTAGGGTGAGGCAGGGAGGAGGGCTGAGCAGTGTTGGTGTGACACATCCATTTAAAAACTCTGCAGGTCAACGAGCTGAAGACAACCTTAAGGGGACTGTATTCAGTTCATGAGAAAGGGGACCTGGCTGCTCTTCTATTACACTTCACCTTCCCCAACTGCTTGTCACTGGATCAAAGCTGAAGCCTGGATTGGAAGGTCCAAATGTCTCCAGTCTAAAGAGGTAAGAGGGTAGTTTAAATCGCAGTCAGCAGGGTATGCTCCCACTCCCCCACTGACTGGAAGATCTGGGCCATAATTGATATAAATGACATGGTTTAATTTTGCAGAGGATTGGGAAATTAATATTTCTGGTTGCAGCATTTTTACGAACAATCTGTAAGGGATAAGGGAGTGGGGAATACCTACCAGGATGCAATCAGGACTTCTCCCTAAATCCATATCTTTCTAGTCTGACAAAGAAAGCAGCATTACAGGATACTCTATTTAGTTCTGGGAAATGAAGGAGGGCAAATAAACCATAATGTAGCTAGAATCAATGTGAAAAAAAGGATAATGAAGAGTCAAAGATAAGGATGCTGAAAGATCAAAGTTCAGGGAGATGAGAAGTTTGGTATAAATTAAATAGGAAGAAATGTTAACCGGTTGGCCAATTAGCAGTGGGAACTTTTCAATTAGAGTACAAAATTTACTCATGTTCAAACATAGGTTTAGCAAACGACAAGGAGGACTGTAAAAGACTTCCAGCATTACATAGGTTAGCATAGGTTAAGCAGTGTGGTGGTCATATTACTTGGACTAGTAGTCCCGAGGTCTACACTAACGATCCAGAGACATGTGTTCAAATCCCACTATGGCAGCTCGAGAATGTAAATTCAATTAAATAAATCTGCAATAAAAAGTTAGTATCTGTTATGGTAACCATGAAACTATCCAAATTGAGTAAAACAAAACCATCTGCTTTACTAATACCCTTCAGGGAAGGAAGCCTGCTTTCCATACCAAGTCTAGCAATATGGTTAACTCTTATCTCCCCTCTGAAACGGCCCAGCAAGTCACTCAATCATTAGGGACCTGTAATGAAAGCTGACTTTGCCAGCAATGCACAGATCCCAAGAACGAATTTAAAAAGGAAAAAAAATGGGTAGGTGCTAATCAATGTGAAAGGGGTAATACATTTTGGAAAGAAAACCAATGAAACGCTTAAAGAAAAGATGCCAAAAGATATGGATGGACAAGGACACTAAGGGATTCAAATGTCTAACTCTCTGAAAGTACAGTGCAGGTAAATAAAAGGCAACAGTATTTTCCATTTTATAAGTAAATCAAGTAGGGCAAAGAATACAGTAGAAAAGGGATATGATACATTTGCACAAAATCTTGGTAGGCATAGTTAGAATATTGTTTTTGAGTGCCCATAGAAGAAAGGACATTTAATATTCATAGAATATTGTACAGCACAGATAAACCAGGATAAAACCTGGCTTGAAAATGTAGAGTTACGAGGAGAGATGAGATATTGGGACTGTATTTCCACTGGAATAGAGAAGCCAAGGGGAGATTTTTTAAATTATGAAGGGTTTGATAGCTTGACTAGGTAAAGATTATCTCCTCTAGTTAGGGAGTTAATGACAAGATGGCATCAGTTTAGAATTACAGTATTAGAATAAGGTTAGAAGAAATTTCTTTAAGGGCCAGTTCAGAAACACTGATTTGAATGGCATTTTGTACTGTAAACTTCTATATATATATATATATCAACAAATTTTAAGTCCCATCGCTTAGTTTAGCATATCTTGTTACTTACTTTAGCTAAAGATTATAATAGTACTGTTAATGTTTTTGTCTCCCTCAAATGAAATAAAACTTTAAACTTGCTCTCCTTCCTCACCCCAACAAAATTATCTTAAAGTGTGTTCCAATAGAAAGTTCAATGCTTACTGAAAAGAAACGTCTCCCGTTTTGGACAGAAGCAGAGAGTAGAGATTGATCTCTTGTGAGCCTTTATCTTCCCATAGCAGTAATTCACTTTCACATGAATCAGCTTTACAACACCCGTCTGGCCACCTGCAGCTAACACATTGAGTTTTCTTTTCTGATCCTTAACAATCATAGTTAGGGTAGTCCAGGCCAGAGAAAAGAATTCCTGAGGAAAATCATATAAAACAATCAGGATCTTATCATTGAAACTGTATTCTTGATACACTATCTCCTTTGTTAGAATATGACAATTAAAAAGGATGACAGAATAGGAGGACCATTACTAACTCACTAATTATGGCTCTTGAAGGCAATTTTAAAGAAAGAGAAAACTCTCTGGCACAGAAACTAGCTTACTCACTAACAAAAAGTAGTGTTTCAAGTTTCACCCATCTTAAAAAAAAACCTTCAGTTAAATTTTAATTTGTACACATCATAATTATAGTGCAAAAATCCTAGTTTGCACACTTATGTTTAAAATAAATAAGAGCACCTCATATTGTGCATACCCAATTTGTGTTTACTTCAGTTCCTGATAGATTAAACACTTGCTCCAAACATTAGAGAAAAAAGAAATTGACACACACGCACGTACACACACAGGCACAGAGAGAGGGTGAGAAAGAGCTTTGCACAAATAACATGGTCAATATCCTACATCTCCAGATATATGATTTACCACAGACTATATAACTGTACTCACCTCTCCAACTGATTTGTACTTGTGAAGGGCGTTCCCGGTTTCACAGTCAATGATGCAAACTGAATCCCCTCCGCATGTAGCTACAGTTCGAGATGACTGCAGCCCTGCATCTGAGGGGAACATGTAAATGAATGGCTTATGAAAAGCTACACAAAACATACATTTTCTATTACCTGACTTTTTAAAATATAAAACTAATCGATGAACTACTCAAGACTATTCATAGGGATCATATTAATAATTATTCCATCATAACTGGCATTTCCATTGTCGTAAATTAATTTTAAATTTACTTGCAGAAGTTATTTTATAGTCAATCCTGCAGAATATCATCTTAAGTCATCTCACTGAGCAGTTTAAAATAGAACATCTGTAGGACAAGAATTCTTGTTTTCGTATTATAATGGCACCCACAAACTATAGGTCTCCTCACGCAAATGGCCCCTGTAAGCTCCATCAAGCTCATGAATACCCTTCTCACTCAGAAATTTCTTGCTGTGGCATTTTCTTTAGTTCAGTTGTTTTGGATTTTTAGATAAAGAGCTAAGAATTGTTAAATGTTGCTTTCTGATTGGTGTTCCACTACCAAGAGGGCAGTCTTTTTTGATCGATCTATCCTTTATTTAAAAACCTGGAGCTGTAATGGCCACAAGAATGGAAGCAAAGAACTGGGGTTTTGCAGGGCACAAGTCAGGAATCCTAATTTATACTCCATGAGAAAGTGGACAACTTGTACCCAGGCCTCCATACTACTGCTCCTCCAAGCCAGTCACTAGGAGCAGCATGTGGGTAGCACAATGATGATACTGATCTTGACATGGCCAGAATCAAGACATTGTGAACATGAATCTACATCATTCTTCTCTATAGCATTTTGTCAAAAACAGTTAATATCTGCTCACATTCTACAAGAGATCGGCTCACAGTAACTCAGACGTTAACAATCAAGGATTCTCAAAGCAGTTTCAGTTTAGGGGTGAGGGAGATGAAAGAGGGGGAGGCATCCCAAACCAAAAATACATGGAGCAGTGCCTGAAGAAATTCCATTTTGTCTGCTGAAATCCCAGATGGACAGTTTGAAGATGAGTCAGTAAAAAAAGTTGATACAATCTTCCCCTTTTTCAGATGACCCTTGTGTAATGAAGTCTTTAGCTGCAGTTGTGCTCCTGTTTTGTGGCTGCTCTAAGCACGGTATATGTCTAGTCCACTTCAGTTTCTGGTCAATGGTAATTCCCAGGATGTTGATGGTGGGGGATTCAGCAATGATAATGCCACTGAATGTCAAGGGGTGATGGCTAGATTCTCCCTTGTTGGAGATGGTCATTGCCTGGCTCTTGTGTGGTGCGAATGTTACTTGTCACTTGTCAGACCAAGCCTGGATATTGTTCAGGTCTTGCTGCATTTGAACATGGTATCTGAGGAGTCGCAAATGGTGCTGAACATTGTGTAATCATCAGCAAAATTTGCCACTCACCAGCTTGCCTTACCAAAACATTCACATCAGTTTGTATTTGGTTCGTTTCCTTTCTATTGGTTGAGATGCCCACCAAAATGGTGTCATTTGCAAACTTATCTTTGTTTCTAACTCTAGCTTCAAGTCAGTTGAACACATGAGAAATATCAATAGCGCTACTAATCAGGCCTCTTGCCTTGTTGATGCAATTCAATTCACAACCATTCTCTGTTTATCTTGTTCAACCAATTTTCAATTCACCTTAGAAGCTTTACTTTTATTCTTACCTTTGGGCTAATTATTGGTGTGATATATTGCCAATTACATTACATCACCATATAGTACTGAGAATTTCCATTGACAATAAAGGTCCAGTCAAATAAAATAACTTTCATTCTTTGCAGGTACTGTACCTAAGTAACTAAATTAATGTACTTCATTCAATTAGTAAAAAAGATTTCTCGAGTTGTACTGTCTACATTCTACGTGCTTGTTTAGTTTATAGCTCACCTGGAATCTGGGAGTTCTTTATTTCTGGTTCAAAAGCACAGGCCCAGAGCTGAGTGCTTAAATCCTCAGGGTTATCATCCCTGCTGTGGCTCTGTAGAAAATGTAGAGGTTCTAGGACAAGAGATTTCTGGTGAGGATTTTTAAAAAATCATAAGTGCTGGTACAGCATAGAATCACAGACATTTAAACATAAAATAAAGTAATTCAGCCCCATCATATTTTGTGCTGGCTCTTTGTTAAAACAAAATATACCCTGCTCTCTTCCCATAATGGTCTCTGCTTCAATGATTCCCTGGCAAACAACCTTCACCGTATTATTTCTCCAAACTTCTTTCTGTAACCTCTTACAAACATAAACATAAGAAATAGGAACAGGAGTAGGCCATTTGGCCCCTTGAGCTTGTTCTGCCATTCAATGAAATCATGGCTGATCTGTTTGTGCTCCAAATTCCACATTCCCATCTACCCCTGATAAACTTTGATTCCCTTGCCTAACAAGAATCTATCTACATCTGCCTTGAAAATATTCAACGGCCCCACCTCCACTGCTTTCTGAGGCAAAGAATTCCAAAGACACACGACTCTCAGCAAGAAAAAATTTCTCATTTCCGTCCTAAAAGGGCGACCCCTAATTTTAAAACCGTGCCCCCTAGTTCTGAACTCACCCACACCAGAGGAAACACCCTTTCCATGTCTACCTTGTCAATACTGTTCAGGACTTTGTATACTTCAATAAAATCATCCCTCACTCTTCTAAGCTCCAGGGGAAACAGGCACAGTCTGTCCAGTATTTCCTCATAAGATGATGACTAATTACAGGTATCAATCTAATAAACCTCCTCTGAATCATCTCCATCACATTTCCATCCTTCCCTAAATAAGGAGACCAAAACTGCACACAATATTTGAGATGCGGTCTCACCAATGACCTATATAACTGAAGCACAACATTCTTACTTTAATGTTCAATTCCTCTTGTAATAAAGAATAGCATTCCATTAGCCTTCTTAATTACTTGCTGTACCTGCATACTAACTTGTTGTGACTCATTTACTAGAACACTTAGATCCCTCTGCACCTCAGAATTATGCAGCCATTCTCCATTTAAGTAATACTCTGCTTTTTTCTATTCTTCCTGCAAACTCCATTTGCCAGATCTTTGCCCACTCACCAACTCCTCAACCGAGTAGTCTTTTCTTCTACATTCTACAAAACTCTTAAGAATTTTTAAACCACTATTAAATATCTTCTTAGTCTTCTCTGCTCAAATGGAAATAGTCCCAGTATCTCAAATTTCTCTTCATAACTTATAGTTTCCCACCTCTCACATCCTCCTTTATGTAGTAGGAATCCAAAACTACACATGGTATTCTAATTGTAATTTAATCAATATTTTGTATAAGTTCATCATTAACCTCTATGTCACTATTTGCAAAACCAAAAATTCAATTGGGCTTTTTAATGGCTTTTTTCATCTGCACTTGTTTTTGCAGGGAATCATATTTGATCCCAGTGTTGCTGTTCTCCACACGACTGAGTGTTATCCCATGACATGTATATTCTCATTCCTTGTTCTTTTCATTCACAAAGTATTTTTCCTCACAATTACCTATGTTAAATTGCATCTATCCATTCCACTAACCTATCTACATTTTTTGAAGTTTTTTTTAAACAGTCTGCCTCACTATTTGACAAACTTTTTACTTTCACATTGTCAGCAAATTCTGAGATTGTGCTCTCCACACCAAGTCCAAACCATCAATAGGTGCATAATATAGAGCAAAGATGGACTCAGTACTGACTCTTACCTCCACCTAAAGTACAGCATTTTCATACCATAGAATGGTTACAGAACAGGTCATTTGGCCCATTGAGCCCATACCGCCTCTGCAAGAGCAATTTAGCTAGTCCCACTCTCTCGCCCTTTTCCCTGTAGCCTTGCAATATATTTTCCTTCAGGTGCTTCCCCAATTTCCTTTTGAATTCCACAATTGAATATGCCCCCACTACCTTTTCAGGCAGTGCATTCCCAATCAAAACCACTCACTGCGTGAAAAGGGTTTTTCCCTCATGACACATTTGGTTCCACTGCCAATCGCTTTAAATCTGCCCCTTCTAGTTCTCTCATTTTCTTCCTGTTTACCATCTGTTTAGACCCCTAATGATTTTGAACACCTCTACCAAATCTCCTCACAGCCTTCTCTTCTCTAAGAAGAAAAACCCAGTTTCTCCAACTTAACCATCTGACTGAAGTCCCTCATCCCTGGAATCATTTTCGTAAATTTTTTCTACACCCTCTCTATTGCCTTTTATCATTTAAGTGGTGTGTCCAGAATTGGACGGAAAACAGTTGAGGCCAAATCAGTGCTTTATTCATCATAACTAGCTTTGCTTTTATACTCTATTTATAAATCTCAGGATCTTATATGCCTTTTTAACCACTTTCTCAACCTGCCCTGCCAACTTCAAAAAGCCAATTACACAAGATCCCCTTTATCCATCCAGTCACTTACACACAAAAAAATGAATTTTGTCAAATGTGACTTGCTTTTAACAAATTCAAACTGGCTATGTTTGCGTAACCTATACATTTCTAAACGGTCACTAATTTTATCTTGATTTGTGAATTATAATTGTTTGCTGAAAATTAATTATTTTTAGCTACTAGATTATCTTTCGCTTCTTCTTTGAAGCGTGTTACATCAACTACTCTCCAGACACATGACAATAGCCACTGACTATTGATCTTTGATTTCACTCAACAGCCCAGGCTCTTGCAATCAGGGCCAAGTGACCTTTGCACAGCTAACTCAATAACTTGTTCCAAATCCTCCTCTGGTATGTATGCATTCCTACTTTCATCATCAGCTCCCAAAGTTGATACAAAATATTTATTCTCTCCCACATTTTCATTCTCTGCAACTAGATTCCCCCTTCATCCGTGACTGCTTTCCTCTCTAAACATTTCTTCACTTCTTATATGCTAATAAAATCCTTTAGTACAGTATTTCTTTTTCTATTACTTGCCAATATTTTTTCATTCCTTTTTTGTCCTTCTAATTGCCTTTTCCATCCCCACCACCACAATATTCCCCGTATTCCTAACGATCTTCTCTGGCATGTTATCCCTAACTTTAGCATATGCCTTTCTCGTGGTTCAGTTTAGCTTTAGTCTCTATCCACAGAACTCTACTTTAAGGTAGTTCTTTATTTGCTTAATAGGAATATATTTTATACTCTATACATTTCATCCTTGACATTTTTCCACGGTTAACCTACTGGCCTGTTTGATTACATTGGTGCCCAGTTAATGTGTGCTGTTATTTCACTGAACTTTGCCTTTTTTCAATTCATTTTATATTTTACTCTTTGTCATCCTTTCCCATTCTTACATTGCACCCATTTTATAGCTGCTACTTTCAAATAGTTCTACTACTGTCTCAGCAGTCATTTATCTCACTTCATTTTTAAAGAACAGATCAAGTGTGCTTCTTGAAATAAAAACAGAAAATGTTGGAAAACTCTGCAGGTCTGACAGCATCTGTGGAGAGAGAAACAAACTCAAAACGTTAACTCTGTTTCTCTCTCCACAGATGCTGTCAGGCCTGCTGAGTTTTTTTTAAGTGTTTTCTGCTTTTAAGTCAGATTTCCAGAAACCACAGTATTTTGCTTTTATTTTAGTAAGTAATGCTTCTTTCCTTGTTATTCTACATATCTAGGAAGCAAATGGATCCAATTAAGCATTCTTTACTTCAATCACATACATATTCCCTAACTTGGGTTAGCTAAAATCAGCATGTTCTTTTTCCATATTTCTCTCACCTATCATAGAATCTTACAATGCAGGAGGCTGCAATTTGGTTTTGGTTCATTGTGCCCTCTGTTGGCTCTTTGAAAGAGCTGCTCAGTTTAGTCCCAGCGTTTTTCCTATAATCCTGAAAATTAGTCCTCTCCAAATACATGTCCAATTGCCTTTTGAAAGTTCATATGGATTCTGATGTTACAACCCTTTCAGCTGGTGCGTTCCAGAAGGTTCTCCATTTCTAAAGTTTCAAGTTCTCTATTTGGTGGATGACAGTGCACACCAGGAATTGTACTATTTTCCTTCTCATTTCTGAACTCTTCCCTTAACATCATTCTCCATAATGCAAGGTTTCAAACTCAGTGCAGTCAACTGACATGTCAAGCCAATATTTCTATAGCAATTGGGAAAAATCAGAGAGTAAATTAGCGCTGTGTGGAATCGCCAACTAAAGGCTCAACAGTCACATTGGGAAGAATCTGAAACTAAATTGTATCTTGCCTTTCTCAGTTGGGAAAAATGTTGGGTATGGATGGCTTAAGGAGGTTGAAGAAAACAAAACACTAAATTAAAAATAGACAAGCTGAGAAAGCACATTGTCAGAAAGCTAGCCAAGTCATAAACTTTAATCTGAACAAAGTAATGCATTTTCAAAAAGTCTTCTCTTGGGGATACTTGCCACGATATGCGACCCCCCTTTTTTTAAGGCAAATTACAATATTTGCATAACAAAATGACAATTAGAACATAAGAAGTAGGAGTAGACTATTTGGCCCCTCGAGCCTGCTCTGTCATTCAATAAGATCATGGCTGATCTGCTTGTGTTTCAATTTCCACATTCCCAACTAACCCCGATAATCTTTGATTCCCTTGCCTAACAAGAAACTATCTACCTCCGCCTTAAAAATATTCAGTGACCCCGCCTTCACTACCTCCTGAGGCAGAGAATTCCAAAGTCACACAACCCTCAGAAAAAATTTCTCATCTCTGTCCTAAAAGGGCGACCCCTAATTTTAAAACAGTGCCCCCCTAGTTCTGGACTCAGCCACAAAAGGAAACATCCTTTCCATGTCCATCTTGTCAAGGTCGTTCAGGATCTTGTATTCTTCAATCAAATCACCCCTCACCCTTCTGAACTCCAGTGGAAACAAGCCCAGTCTATCCCACCTTTCCTCATAAGACATCCCACTCATTCCAGGTATCAACTTAGTAAAACTCCTCTGAACCGCCTCCAATGCATTTACATCCTTCCTTAAATAAGGAGACCAAAACTGCACAGTGTTCGAGGTGCGGTCTCACCAACGTCCTGTATAACTGAAGCATAATATCCTTACTTTTATGTTCAATCCCCCTCGTAATAAAGGATAGCATTCTATTAGCCTTCTTAATTACTCGCTGTACCTGCTTACTAACTTTTTGTGACTCGTGTTAGAACACCTAGATCCCTCTGCAACTCAGAATTATGCAGCCGTTCTCCATTTAAGTAGTACTCTGCTTTTTTGTTCTTCCTGCCAAAGTGAACAATTTCACATTTTCCCACATTAAACACCATTTGCCAGATCATTTCCCACTCACTCAACCCATCTATATCCATCTGCAACCTCACGTCCTCTTCACAACATACTTTCCTACCTATCTTTGTGTCATCGGCAAAGTTTGCTACCATGTCTTCACTCCCCTCATCTAAGTCATTGATGTAAGTTGTAAAACATTGAGGCCCCAGTACAGACCCCTGTGGGACTCACATCACATCCTGATTTGTTTCTTCATTAAACAGTTTTAAGCTCAACTCTGAAATGGGGGCTGTAGCAGAGCAACATCAGTTCCAATGTCCCTTCACAAAAAACAGTTTATTTTCTCTTAGCAGTTAAGCCAGAAGCGACTGACTCACCAGTAACTGAAAACTACATGGGTTTCAAGCTTATAGATGGCAGGTCTGCACCCTTAGCATACCTCTATCTCTGTTGAAATTTACTTGTGTACTTGAAAGGCACAGTAAATGTATGATTTTAGGTTTATTGGCATCCAACAGAGGAGAATGTAATACTGGAGGAACTGTTTCCTGACGTATCCAGACTTAAAAAAAAACTTCTAAATATAATTTTAAAAATAAGGAACTTTAATCTTTGGTGATCTCCTCCCCACAGTTCTGTAGGTCTTCAATGAGGGCCAGTCACATCGGCCAGAGGGATTTCCACAGCTGCATTCTAACATTGCATTCAAACAATGATACCAGTCCAGGTTTATGAAACTCCCTCTCCCACTTTGTATTGCCAGGGTATTTGCTTTAATTCCTGATTTTCAGGTCTCCATACTGTTCAGGAAGCCAATCCTCTTGTCAGTGCTATTTCTCAAAACATAAGACCATACAGCACAGCTCATTGGTGCACCAATGCATTGTGGCACCTCATTTTTGCCTCAATTTCCCTCTCAATCTAATTTTAATTCCAATTTTAATTAGCGCATTTAAACTGTTTTCAGTTTAGCTCCTTCCCCTGTTTCTTATTGGAAACTTATTATTCCATTCTACCTTGCTTCACTAAGAGCAACTGTCTCTGCAGTATAACGTAGATGTAAGTCACAATGCCACATGGTGGTAATAAACAGATACTACAATATCATGTGAAATTAATAACTAGATGAAAAAGAAGTTAGGTTCTTCACTATGGTGCTTAATAATTAATGTGAATAATTGTGGAATATGATAACATATGTCAAATTCAAAGCCTGTTAAGGTAATTTGAAACAGGTCCTATTGTTAAATTTGGCAGGACCTGCAGAAAATGTCTACTTTTCAAAATTCACTTTACAGATTATGGGTGTCCCTGGCTGGGCCAACATTTATTGCCCGTCCTTAATTGCCCTTGAGAAGGTGGTGGTGAGCTGCCTTCTTGAACCACTGTGAGTACACCCAAAGTGCTGTTAAGGAGGGAGTTCTGGATTTTGACCCAGCGAGAGTGAAGGAACGGCGAAAAATTTCCAAGTCAGGACTGTGAATGCCTTGGAGGGGTGGTGGCATTCCCATGTGTCTGCTACCCTTGTCCTTCTAGATGGTAGCAATTGTGGGTTTGGAAGGGGCTGTCTAAGGAGCCTTGGTGAGTTTCTGCAGTGCATTGCGTAGATGGAAAACACGGCGGTCACTGTGCGTCGGTGATGGAGGAAGTGAATGTTTGAGCATGGGGTGCCAATCAAGCAGGCTGCTTTGTCCTGGATGGTGTCAAGCTTCCTGAGTATTGTGGAAGCTGCACGCATCCAGGCAAGTGGAGTGTATTCCATCACACTCCTGACTTGTGCCTTGTAGATGGTGGACAGGCTTTGGGCAGTCAGGAGGTGAGTTACTAGCCACAGGATTCCTAGCCTCTGCCTTGTAGTCACAGTATTTATATGGCTAGTTCAGTTCAGTTTCTGGTCAATGGTAACCCCCAGGATGTTGATAGTGGGCAATTCAGTGATGATAATGCCATTGAATGTCAAGGGGTGATGGTTAGGTTCTCTCTGGTTGGAAATGATCATTGCCTGGCACTTGTGTAGTGAAATTGTTACTTGCCACTTGTCAGCCCAAACCTGGAAATTGTCCAGGTCTTGCTACATTTAGACATGGACTGCTTCAGTATCTGAGGAGTCACAAATGTTGCTGAACACTGTGCAATCATCACCGAACATCCCCACTTCTGACCTTATGATGGAAGGAAGGTCATTGGTGAAGCAGTTGAAGATGGTTGGGCCGAAGGCACTACCCTAAGGAACTCCTGCAGTGACGCCCTGCGGCTGAGATGATTGGCCTCCAACAACTACAACCATCTTCCTTTGCGTTCGGTTTGACTCCAGCCAGTGGAGAGTTTTCCCCGATTCCCACTGACTCCAGTTTTGCTAGGGCTCCTTGATGCCACACTTGGTCAAATGCTGCCTTGCAGTCAAGGGAAGTCATTCTCACCTCACCTCAGGGGTTCAGCTCTTTTGTCCATGTTTGAACCAAGGATGTAATGAGGTCAGGAGCTGAGTGATCCTGGCAGAACCCAAACTGAGCATCAGTGAGCAGGTTATTGCTAAGCAGGTACTGCTTGATAGCACTGTTGGATTTGTTATACCAGGACATACCAGGGCAATTTTCCACATTGCTAGGTAGATGCCAGTGTTGGAGCTGTACTGGAACAACTTGGCTAGGGATGAGGCAAGTTCTGGAGCACAAGTCTTCAGTACTATTGCTGCAATATTGTCAGGGCCCATAGCCTTTGCAATATCCAGTGCCATCAGCCGTTTCTTGATATCATGTGGAGTGAATCGAATTGGTTGAAGACTGGCACCTGTGATGCTGGGGACCTCCAGAGGAGGCTGAGATGGATCATCCACTCAGCACTTCTGGCTGAAGATTGTTGTGAATGCTTCTTCCTTCTTTCTTGTTCCAAGTTTTAACTGGGTGGAATTTTACCCTAACAGATGCCAGCAATGGGTCAGGAATTTGTCCAATTGAGCAAATGGCTTTGCCATGACTCTCTAAATTAGCAGTGCATCAGCATCCTGCTTCTGGGTTTCCCAATGATAGAGGGTGGGTGGAATGATGCACCAAACCAGTCAAGGGAAGGATTTTTAGTTAAAGCAGGCATCAAAATAGCTTCAGTGTCCACAGGAATAGAAAAAAGACCTGGGAAGGCTGACCCCCAGGTCTGACTCTTATCTGGGGGTTCTGCTGAAAGTTAAAAGATTGAAGTAAGGCGGTGTTTGCTAAGAGCTAGAAGAAGTGGCCAACCTCTCAAACAAAGCAGTTGTGGATGGAAGTGGCCGAGGAGTGAGCAGCAGGGGTGTGGTGCCAAGTAGGGATACAATGCCCCAAGAGAGTTAAGAACCTCAGGAGGGCAGGAAAGGTGAGGTTCATAAGATTTTCAGGTGCCAAGCCCCACACTCCGAATTTCCCAGCATTCTCCTGCACAATACTCCTCAGAGCAACACACTTTGCAGCTCCATTCGTTCTTTTCTCTCCAGGCACCTCCAAATATCCCCATCCAGTCACACTCATCCTCATTTTTGTGCCATCTCACACCCATGCCTCACAGTCACTCTTTTTCTCCTCTCCACACCAGGATGTTGGTGCTGCTTCTGCTCCTCTTGTTCCTCATCAGAGGACCAAGGTAGAGCTGCATAAGCTGCTCCCATGCCAGTGAAGTGCAGATCAAGATAAGTAAAGTTAAAGATGGGTAAAATGGCTTCCAAGAAGTTGGAAATCACTTGTGAAGCAGTGAAAGCACACTCCCAGAAGAGGTGCTTTGAGCATCAGCCTCTTACTTAGGTAGGACCAGAGTTCTTCAGTTTCTATGCCTCTGTGCTCTTGTCTAGTTGACCCTGGCGAGTTCTCCTGAGTTCAGGAAATATAACATAGGATAAATTCTTGTAGTAATTCCTAAGCCAGTTACCTTGTACTTTGATTTCTTCCGTGGAATACTCTCTTTACTGACTGCAATCGGAGTTGTTGAACCATTCCTCTTTGCAGTCCTGGTTTCCCTTTTCATTTCAACTCTATTGTCTTCCTTGAGATGTTTAGCCATCGGAGCAGTTTGTCTTTCCTTTCCACCCTGAGTTTTCATACTTTTTCTGGAAATGTCTTCAGTGTCATTCTGTGACAACTCAGCTCTTCCAGAACTGACTTGCTTTCTACTCTTTGTGGTATCCTGTGCAGCATGAACCCTGGTATTTCTGCTTGAAGATGCTGCGGTGGAGGACCGAGGGCGCAGCGTATTTCTTCTAGTAGAACTAAGGACCTGCATACAAACAAGAATGTGATAGGCAGCTAGATAAGTTCTATATCCTTACAACATTTCAAGGAGAAATAATCCTGTAATACTGTCGCCATCATATACACCAAGAAGTTGCATTCTCCCTCCCATTTTAGGTCCTGGTGGGTGCAACAGATCAAGTGAAGCCTTACCATCTACAGGGGTCACCAACATTTTTTTTAGGAGCCCTTTTGGAGTGATGGAGACAATCAAATGGTGGAAAGGGACAAAGACACTAGAAATCAACACTGGTTTCTAGGAAAGCCCTCTCAATGGGATATCACTTGAATTTTAAACCAAAATGTGGTCCTTTTTCAAGATTACAATTGGTTTTCTTCACATTATAAGTAAATTATCTATATGCATCAACACCAAAATATTTGTGGTCGAGTCAATATGAAGGTAGGTGGGAAAGTCACTTATAAGGAGAACATAAATAGGCTGCAAAGGAATATGAAGCATAAAAGTAATTGGGTAAGAACATGGCAGGAGGAGTATAATATGGGGAAATATGAAACTATCCACTTTGGTGGGAAGAATAGAAAAGCAGAATATTTTGAAAAGGTGAGAGACTAGTATTTATTGAGATTCAGAAGAACTTGTGTGCCCTTGTGTGCAAATCAAAGTTAAAATGCTGGTAATATCAAGCAATTAAGGAAGGCAAATGGTATCTCAGTCTTTATTGCAAGGGGGTTGCAGTATAAGGGTAAAGGAATCTTACTGTAACTATGCAAGGTTTCTGTGAAACTACACCTTGATATACTGTGTACAGTTTTGGCCTCCTTTCCAAAGGAAGAGTATATGTGCCTTAGAGAGTTTGCAACAAAGGTTCATTAGATTGATTCCTGGAATGTGCGGACTGTCCTATCAGGAGAGACTGACTGGAAGATTGAGGGGTGATTTATTTGAAACAAAGAAAATTCTTAAGAGGCTTGATAGAGCAGATGCTGAGAAAATGTTTCCCCTGGCTGGAGAGTCTGGAACTGGGGTCATAGACTCAGGATATGGGATCAGCCATTTAGGACTGAGATGACAAAAAAATGTCATCACTCAAAGATTGTGAATGTTTGGAAAACTCCATCTCTGAGAACTGTGAGTATATACTCGTTGAGTATATTCAAGGCCAAGATCAATAAACTTCTGGGCACTAAGGGAATCAAGGGATATGGGAAAAGGGCAGGAAAGTAAAGTTGATGTAGAAATTCAGTCATGAATTTATTGATTGGTGGAGCAGGCTCAACACGGTATAAGGCCTTCTCCTGGCTCCTATTTCTTACATGCTTAAGATAAGCAGTATCAACAGTATCATCATTCCTCAAGGGTGGGCGGGGAATAAGCTTTCAAGAGCATTCTGGTACTATAAGAAAAACATCAAGACTTTGTTGTCAATGGGGAAGAAAAAGAACAAAGGACTGGTCCACAAGCAGTCTGTATATGTAGAGTGGGATGGCAAATATCACAACTTCACAGAATAGATAATTCTCAAATTTTATATTGTTTCAATGACTTTCCTCCAGTTTGGGATTATCCCAAATAAAAATGAGGGACATGTCCTTAAAATTAAACATAGAAAACATTTTAAAGTCTTACATCGGTGTGATTTGCTTTGTTTTCATCCTCATCTTCATTTTCACTTCCTTCTAAGTCAGAGGACACCTGCTTCTCATGCTGCAGTAGAGAAGTCACAAATTCTGTAGCTATCATTTCCACCTAGGAAGCAAATCACATAAGTATTAATATGTGAAAAAAACTCAAATCTGCCCACAAAGATGCAGGCTATCAGAACACAGAAACAAGAGTAGGCCATTTAGCACCTCAGTCTTGTTACACCACTCACTCCATATACCTGCCTTAGCCCATAGCCCTAAGTACTTTGATTTTTGATAACCAATCTCAAATTTAAAATTTACAATTGATTTAGCATCAATTACTATTGCAAAAGGATGCTCCAAATTTCTACCACTCTTTGATATAGAAGTGCTTCCTAATTTAACTTCTGAAAGGTTTTGTTTCAATTTTTAGATGTGCTCTCTACTCCTAGATCTCTCAACCAGAAAGAAGTTTAAGATATTTATTTTAACCCTGTGAAGACCACAGTCACAACAGATTCAATTCTAAATTTTCTAAATATCCAAAAAGCAGGAATGTGCAGGGATGCGGGAAGAGGGCAGGGGAATGACACTACGTGAATTGCTCTTTAGGACAGTCAGCACGGCTACGATTGGCTGAATGGCCCTCTTACGCGCTGTAATGATTCTATAATCCTAAAAAGATAAGATTACAAATATTTGGTTAATTCAAAACAACATCAACTAAATGATTTGGTATTTTGAATTTTCACATGATCCTACTCTGTAACCACTGGACAAGTCTGAGCGGTGAGCCTTTTAGCTTGTGGTGCCAGGTTACCAACTCTGTCAAAAAAGGTTCGTTCGGTTCCAGTGTCATTGCAGGGCTATTCACTTAGTTCCAACTTGCCCAGCTTTATCTTTCCCCATAGAGAACAGTCATCAGTTGGTCTTCAGGCAACAGGTTAAGTGTGCATTTGTGATGTGCTGGCCACCTTTACATGCTAGACATCGAAATGTAATGTTGGGTAACCGGCATACTCATCACTAGCTGTTTCATCTGGATCTTCATGTCACCTTAAGATATCCCTCTCTCCCAGGATGTTGAGCAAAGGTTGCCCTACGCTAAAGCACTCTCATCCCACAATTGTCCTTTTCAATTTTTTTCATTCAACAGGAGCAATTACTTGCTCAAAAATTATTTCTAAAACATTACTTTTCATAAATTGGCAAATTGTTGCTTGTAAAGCTTGTGCTTGTAAAATTCTAATACTAATAAATACAGGTTAAGCATATTGAAAAATGAAATTAAAATTATTACTTCTGAAGTGTAGGCAGCATCATACAAAGATATTTATTCCAGAAAATGAATAAAGGAAACAAGTAAGCAATTGGTCAAAATGAAAGCACAGCACTTGGCAATCCCAACACATGGACCCATGGAGTGATGGGATGTTGGTTTGCTTGCTTGCTCCATTGACTGCCCAATGTCAGCCAGCTCACCATGGGATGCACTGAGCAGAGGCTGCAATAGAACAAGGGAGATTGTTTACTATATTAAATTTCAGCAACATGCTCAGAGTGAATAATTTAAAATAGATTATGAGTCGTGTGGGGTGCTCTGGCTTTAATGTCATAATAATTAAATCAACTCCTTCACCTGCTTAACATGAACAAAGTGCCAGAATCCCAAACAACATGTATGGCAAATGTCAAAAAAAAAAACACTTACCCTCCATTTTGTAAATTCACTCAGGGAATTTGGACCATATTTAACTTCAGCAATTGCAATTTTCACAAAGTCTTTTTCAACTGCTTTTATCTCAGCAGCTGTAGGGGGCTTCGAGAGCTGGAAATTGTACTTCTTCTCCCACAAATCAGTTACCTAGAGAAAATTAAAACAAAAACTAATGCTCTGATAAATGAATGCTGGCACATTCTTTCTTACAAAAGTTTGGTTCAAAAATCCTCCACCTTTTTCTTATGATAATCTGAGGTTGGCAGAAATGATTCTGCTTCAGAATTGGAACTTAGGGATGTAAGGAATGTGGGCTTTTGGGAAGCCAGAATCATCATTTGACGTTCAAGTACAGGGTTTTAAAAAAAATGGAATGGTATGAAATGTGAAAAGTAACAAATGAAAAATTAGGTGGAGGGCAAAATATCGAGTGAGAGGAAAAACAAAACAGGAATTGTTCTTTGAAAATCAATTAAAATAGCCAATACACAGCTCCAAATATATTTTACATAGATTCAAGTGCATGCCTCAGATAACCACACAAATTGTTAAAAGTCTAACATATACTTAACAGCAGAGCATTATTACCCTCCTTCTATTGTATTTTAAGGATTTATTGTAAATTAACTTAATGGTCTAAAGATGGTATTTTTTAAAACAAATTTAAATCAAGCCCCAATTTCATCAAGCAAAAACGATAATCTATTACCATGCACTCACTAAAGACATTAGCCTTTGGCTGTTGACAAATCTCAGGTGATTTGCACTGGATGTTATATCTTTGCCATTGAGTCGCCGGAGATTAGGCAACAGGTACATTACCTTGTAGATGTCACAGATCTAAAAAGAAATAAACAAGAGTTACATGTTATCTATGTAATAATGTTATTAAAACATTTTAGATGTGATAACAGATTAGCAGAATTTGGGTGTTTTTTCCCCCTGTTTGAAGTTTTTTAGGATTCCCGTCATTAAGGTCACTCATTTCCAGTTTTTATAGAAAAATGATTGGAATCATAAGAGTAACAGGTCCTCAAAACACCAGTAATATGGTGCAAAATATCTTGTAATAAAAATAGAAATGACCAGTCATTTATTTATTTGCTAATTTATAAATCATGGAATGTGATCTTCAAAATGCCTTTAAAGGTTCTGGAATCTCATGATAAAAACAGAATCACAATTATCCCATTGCCATGAAACAGTGGCTCTTCACCACCCAATATGGTTTTAGTTTTTCTCTGCATTTTCTGTACTCTGCTAGGTTTTCTACTATAGAATGAACTTAACTTCTATTTAATTTTAATCTCAATTTCTTTAGTCATTCAGGGAGCTTTAGCTTTGGATATCCTTCCTTTCTCCCTCAAAGAATATAACACAGGACTAAACTGAAGAGGGGGAAGGCAAATAAAACATAACCTAAAATCATCCCTTTTTAATAAGGGTGTTACAACATCCGCAGGACACTGAGGAAGGCAGCAGAAATACATGCGACACGCAAATGGTAACATAAGATGATTTGCTGGTTTCGCAAGAAGCCATGCTCCAATCCAAAAACTAAGCCATTTTTCACCCTTTTGACTCTTTACAGTTCAAAAGATATAAATTCTTTTAAATAAAGAGGCTGATGGCCAATACTGTGATCTAGCCACAATGTAATAATGATTGATGATATTACAGGCATGGACAAAGGTTCAACCCATCCCACTGCCCAAGTTCCCAGCCTCAGCTGAGTTGTTATGGTGAAGCATTAACAGATCAGAGATGCTTTTTCAGAGGAATGGGACCAAAATATCAGAAATAAAGTTGGCCCATGAACCACTGTCATGTCTCATTACAGTGACTTAGAGGAGCATTGCAGCAGGCTCAGAGGCACAAGCTTTGAAATGTTTTACACAGTTCTAGTAAGCGAGGTGTTTTTAAGTATTCTAATACTTTGCTAAGCCTCACTGTTTCTATATATTGTTTAACCTGTAAGTTAATCTATTAATTTTAGCTTAAACAGTTTGATCTATAAATTTGGTATTTGTCACCTTTTGTAAAAGACAGGAGAATGTGAGAACTACGTCTCAGCTGTACTACTATTTATTACAATTAGCAGCCAATTATTAATACTGGACACATTACTCCACACACGACATGCAAAAGGGCACAAGCTTCAGATCACAGGAAATTCTGACTTTAGATACTCACGTATTGCCATGAACACAAGTTAAAGATGCTGTTAAAGCAGAAATATTGAACAGTAAGTGCCTTATCTTAGCCGTGCCTTAAGGGATTACTTCTCCACAGAGAATTACTTCATTTCCTAAAGACAGAATAAAGAGACAGCCAGGTGTTGCAGAAATGTGTTTGCCTTCTCTGGGTAGTTAGGCGACGTTATGTGCCATGAAGTGAGGGAGAAAGGCCAGTACACCTGTAGAGGAGTAGAAAACTATATATTTTTTTCAGGGATGTGTTATATGGATCTGAAAACAGAATGTTATTCTAGTTAAATCCTTAAAAGCTTTAATGATGCCAAAAGATGATCACAACAGTATTGTTCAACTCAATAATGTTTTCAATCACTTACTGTCAAGTACAAGTTATCCTCACAATTCAGGTCCTCGAGATTCTTAAACTGATTCAGTGATGTAATCTGCTCCATATCATTACTGGCACAGTTGAGAAGCCTCAGGTTGACAAGTCCCAGGTTGTCTGGAATTTCTGTCAACAGATTTCCAGACACATCCAGTTCTTCCAACTTCCGTAACTGGGAAAATAACTTTGTATCTAAATCACTCGTTTTCAACTGCAAGTTGGAAAGACTGAATAGAAACAGACAAAAAATAGAGTGATTAAATCTGAAAGAAATATGAACACCAACTGAGGTACCAGTATCATTGGAATCTTCCCAGGTTCTACACAAGCAGTTCCTATTTTGCCTGTCATTTTGCTTAAACAGATTTTTCTTTTCCCAGTACAACAATGCATATTCTACCATTCACTGTGACATTAAATACATGCACAGAGGCAAGTTATTCCTCTACAAAATAGAAGTAAATTGTTCTGGAGCTTTGTTCTTCAAGTATCAGGTTACTGCTCGTTTAACATCACCTTTCCACTGCCAGCCATATAACAATCTAGCAAGCATTGTAGGTAAACTTAAAAAAAATGCTGGGATCGCAATGTTTTATAAAACTGCTGATAGTTTTCCAAGGCTGAAAGTCAACTCACATAATTTACCCTGACAATTTTAACACATTGAAATAAATTTAGAATAACCACTTTTAAGATGATGTTCAGGTCTTTAGGAGCAGGAGTAGGCCATTCAGCCCTTTTGAGCACGCTCTGTCATTCAATTAGATCATAGCTGATCTTCTATTTCAACACCATTTTCCTGCACTATCCCCGCATCCCTTGATGTTCTTCATAGAAATCTATCCACTTCAGTCTTGAACATACTCAATGTCTGAGCATCCACAGCCTCTGGGCAGAGAATTCCAAAGATTCACCACCTTCTAAGTGAAGAAATTCCTGCTCATCTCAGTCCTAAATGGCCTGCCCCTTATTCTGAGACTGTATCCCCTGGTTTATTTACTGATGCATATTACTTTCAAAATGAATGGCAGATCTTACACGCATTATGTTTTATGAGAAAATTGTATCAATCCTTCTTACTTGATTTTCTTGACTTGTTCCAATTTGGAGTGTTTTGGAATTGCTTTTTCAAGCAACAGTTCTTTTGTGATCTTGGCCATTCTTGAAATTGGTTTATATCCTTTGAAAAAAAAAATCAGCAAAGTTTCAACTCTGATTCCATTCCTTCACTCATTGAAGTTTGCGCGACAGAATGCAAATACACCACAGTCCTGATGGCAGGTTTGTAAAGCAATGCCTAGTCAAAACCTATTTAACAATATCAAATGCTCTCAGTCTGAAAAATCAACAAACTTCAACTAAAGCACTTAAAGAATTTTTAAAGAATTGAAAATCCAATTATTTCCAGACATCTTTGCAGTAAATGGTAGTGCTGAGCTCACTATAATATGCTCTAAAGTTTTTGATGCAGCAGTATGGGAACAACAGGACTGAGCTTCACAATGTATCCAATAGAAAGTCATGCTGGTGTTATAAGAGATATCAGGCCTAATTCACTGCAGTGCTCAAAATTTGCATGAAATGTGCTTTAATGAATGCCAATGAATATTAATAACTTAAAAGATACATAAAATAATAATTTTTGATATTATTTTGGTGTTCAGAGTTTCTTGAGAAATCATTTGTCTTTTTATTAAACTTGATAATGGCTCTCTACTTCATTGACTTTCTAAATACATATTTGGCTTTGTATTGTTGCAGTTGCAGGGGACCAGCAAGAACAGATTCCTCAATAATTTCATCTCGGTGATTGTTCTGAAGACAAAAAAAAAAGAAATTAATCTGGAATACTATCGGAATTCAGAATTTCAAAAACTATCAACTTCTGCAGACAAATGCAATTGTGGAATATTATTCCCAGATCGCTGTGTTTTAATATAAATCCAATCTATAATCCAATCCAGCATATTACTAAATCTAATGATTCACATATATAATACATGCTTTTAAGTAGAGAATACGGACTCAAAATGTTAACTCTGTTTCTCTCCCCACAGATGCTGCCAGACCTGCTGAGTTTTTCCAGCAGTTTCTGTTTTATTTCAGATTTCAAGCGTCTGCAGTATTTTGCTTTTAACCTAATGATTCATGTTTTAGGTAAATGAAGGGGACAACAGGAGGAATGTTAAATTATCATGCCACAACTTCCATCATTTTCCGGGGTATTCCTTCACCTATTTTGATGACCTTGTATTTTTCTCCCCTCAATGGAGAGGGTCTTGTACTTCAGGATAGCCATGTTCTCAAACCACTCCCACTCACTGATGCACTGTACTCTGGATGAGAAGACCCTCACATCCAAGGCACCTGATGTCAACCATAAGCTATGTCAACACAAGAATTCTTCGCCAAGAATTCTGACACCAAGATGTTCTGATGGACTGGGCTCAATTAAGTGGCCTACATATCATATGTCAAGAGTGCAGAAAATACTGGATTCTCAAGCTGTCATTTTAGCTTGTTTGTAATTTACTAGTTACACAGAAACATTAAAAGAATTACACACAGGCTTTTTGGCCCAATGCATCCATGTTGCCCAAACAAAAGTTAACCAATCTAATCCCACCTTCCAGTTAGTTATGCTATGTCCGTCTGTATCCAAATTCTGTATATCAACCAATTGTAAATAATCCTACACAAAATGGGTACATCAAATGATATTTCTCATGCTCCAACTGAAAGGTGACAGTGGAATTCACACAATCAGTTCTCAGCATAAGGATGTGAAAATTCTGATTATCCAATGGCATAAGATCTCAAATTTATTTAAGTCATTTGCTTACAAAAATCACCAAGCTCAAACTAGCGAGCCATCTTTTGTAGTTATAAGCAACTCCTAAAAGGTAGCCTTTTAAATGCAATGCAATTGTCAGACTGATTGCATGTCTACCACTTTGATATAATCTCCTATTCAGAGACTGTTTAACTTGGATTGTTTGAAATTTTAGCTCGAAACATCTTCTCTTGTTATTTTACATCACAATTCAAATGATTGATCGTTTACATTGTTGGTAACTAAACCAATTTAATTATCCTGTGACCTTATGTAACATGACCAAAAAGTAAATATGTAACTAAACATCAGAGGACAGGTTCAGCTCAATGATCAAATAAAAATGTTTCTGTTTGTTACTTGTTAATACCATAATAAGGTATTAAGATAAGGAGTGATTTTGTTTCCTTGCTGCAGAGAGACAACACATCAGGCAGTTATAAATATTTTAACGTTGAATAAATCTAATGATTACAAAATAGATAAATGTTGTCAGCTGTGGTTCAGCTGGTAGCACTTTGGTAGCACTCTAGTCAGAAGGTTGTGGTCCAACTCCAGAGACCTGAGCACGAAATCCCAGCTGACACTCCAGTTCAGTACTGAGGGAGTGCTGCACTGTTGGATGTGCCACCTTTCAAATCAGAAAATGACCCGGATTTTCCTATGAGTAGCAAAGGGACAGTTTTTGCTGTTTCCGTTGCATATAGTTTCCACAGACTTTTAGCCCACTTGTCAGTGAAAATTTCTAATCTTCTGGTGTCTGTTTGAATTCTGTGAGCAGGCTAAACAGCAAGAAAGCTGTTCAGTCAGACTGAAAAACCCTCACAGAAAGCAAAACAGGCAGTAGGTCACAGGAAATATCAGTTAAATTTAAATCATTGTAGAGGAAACAAAATAAAGATTGGATCATATAGATGTGATTTCAAAAGTCGTAAGCAAACTACAAAAACTAAAATTATTTTAAGGTAATCTGCAACATCAATTTTCTTGAGGGAATGAGGCTCTATACTCAAGTTTAATTTTTCAGGGTCAGAGAGGTTCTTCTGCTAACTGCAAATTTTAATAGGATCAGTGTAACTAAAATAAAATTGCGGATGCAGCGAATAAAGGAAACAAGCTCACAGAGGATAAAACCCCTAGTCCGTCAGGATTGCATCCACAAATTTAAAAAAAAATCTAGGGAATGTAGATTCCTTCTTGAATCCTTCTTCATAGGACAAAATAGAACAATTAGAAATGTGAAATTTAATAATGAAGTCAGCATAGATTTCAAAAGGGAAAATGTTGCTTAGTCAACCTTATTGAATTTTTTGAGGAGGCAAGAGAGAGGGTAGATAATGGTAATGCAGTAGCTGTAATTTATCTGGATTTTCCAAAAGTTTCCGATAAGGTGCCTCATAGTTGGCTAATGAACAAGGTCAGAGAATGTGGAGTCAGGGGACAAGTGGCAGGATGGATTGCTAGCTGGTTTCAAGATAGCAAGCAGAGAGCGGGAGTAAAGGGTAGTTATTCAGTGTCAGAAGGTGGGAAATGGTGTTCTACAAGGATCAGTGCTGGGGTCACTGTTGACATTAACAACCTGGACTTTGGAACTAAAAATACAATTTCCAAATGTGTGGGTGACACCAAACTGGGGAGGGGGTATGGTCGATACTGAGGAGGACCACAAAAAAATTCAGGGAGACATTAATAAACTTATAGAATGGGCAAATAATTGTCAAATGAAGTTCATCACAAATAAATGTGAGATAGCATATTTTGGTAGGAAAATTAGGGAGGTCACTTAGTCCTTCAAAGTTGTAAGTGTAGATTGGGATAGAGGAACAAAGGGACCACAGAGTGCAAAGGCATCAATCACTAAAAGTTGTGCCAAAAATTAACAAGGCCATTAAAAAGCAAACCAAGCAGAAGGTTTTATTTCTAGAGGGATGGAATTGAAAAGTAGGGAAGTTATGCTGAACCTGTATTGAACTTTGGTTAAACCACACCTAGAGCACTGTGTGCAATTCTGGTGGCCATAGTATAAAAAGGATATGGAGACAATGTACAGCATGTAGAAAAGATTTATAAGGATGATACCAGAAGTGTGGGGCTTTCCATATCAGGAGAGGACTGACAGGCTGGGTCGCTTTTCTCTTGAGAAAAGAAGGTTGAGGGGTGACCTAAATGAGCTCTTTAAAATTCTGAAAGGTTTTGATAGAGAGGGTACAGAGAGAATGTTTCCTCTTTTGGGAATGATGATAACTAGAGGCCATCAATATAAGACAGTTGCCAAGAAATCCAATAGGGAATTCAAGAGAAACCTCTTTACCCAAAGAGTGATGAGAATGTGGGACATGCTACTGTAGGAATGGTTGAGGTGAATACTGTATATAAATCCAGGGGAACTGAGACAAGCATATGAGGGAGAAGGGGATAGATGGTTATGATTGTAGATTTGGATGGGAAAAGATGGGAGAAGGCTCAAGTGGAGCTCAAACTCCAGCATTGACTGGTTGGGCCAACTGGTCTGTTTCAGTGGTGTGAGTGCGTGTGTGATATATACAGTTTTGGTCTCCGTATTTATGAAAGGATATACTGGGATTCGGAGGCAGTTCAAAAGAGATTCACTAGGCTGACTTCAAGAACGGCTAAACAGTTTAAGCCTTCATTCATTCGGGTTTAGAAAATTGAGGGGTGATCTTATTGAAATGTACAATAAACTGAGGGGGCTTGACAGGCTGGATGTTGAGATGTTTCCACTAGTGGGGGAATCCTGAACTGGGCAACATAGTTACAGAATAAGGGGGCACTCATTTAAACAGATGCAAAGGAATTTCTTCTCTCAGGGGGTAGTAAATGCCTGGGATTCTCTACCTCAGAGAGCTGTGGAGGCTAGATCACTGAACGTATTTACAGAGATAGGTACATTTTTGAAATATCGGAGAGTTGAGGGCTATGAGAAGTGCACAAAAGAGTCGAGGCTTGGGGTAGATCAGCCATAATCTTACTGAATGGCAGGGCTGACTTGAGGGGCCAAATGGCCTACTCCTGCTCCTATTTCTAATATTTTTATGTACATTTGTGTATATGCAATGATGACTATTACTGTTGAAAACTCATTTACTGCTGATTGAACAAGGCTTCAGTTGTATCATCAGTCTTTGGATAATTAGCCTAAATTCACACCTTAGCAGTGATTTCTGTGCAGATTCCCATCTGTGCAGACTGCAACAGCATAGCCTGTGGGGGAGCAGGGCTTAACTGACAGAAATATCTTGATTCCCGTCCTTAACTACACGTGCATACACCAGATGTTGCTGGCAGTTTTACCCAGTAGCAAGCAACAGTGAGCTTTGACAGCCTAGTCACAATGAATATAGGAAATCCAGGCCATCAAACGGTGTCTCATATGCCCTGGTTTCCCCACGGTGACTTGCCAACATTTCATTTCTCAGCCAACATCACCAGAAACAGATTATCTGGTCATTGCTGCTTGTGGAATCTTGCTCTACACAAATTAGATGGATGAAGGCTTCCGTACATCGCTGCAATGACCGCTCTCCAAAAGTAATGGATGCGAACGGCGCTATAGAAATGCAATGTTGTCTTTCTTTAAATGACTGCCATTCACATGATTTTTTGACCAGAGGCACCAAACCGTAATGAGCAGTTTCCTCACCTGAACCGGTGCAGATTTTGCTATGGAGCAAATTCCCAAACAGCAACGGGTATCTCGGGCCCGGCCGGTCCGGCTCGATAATATTCAATCTTTAAATTATTTAAATCAGGCCCCGCGGTATCCACAGAGACTATACACTGACTTTCACCGCGTTTAGCCTGGATTAGTTACCGGCTCTTGGCCGGTTGCTGCTGGATCCAGTGGAAAGTTTCCCGCCGATTTCAGGCCGAGCTCCGATACTCGCGAGTCGGTTAGCGCCTGCGCACTTTTCGCTCTCTGACGGCGGTTGACATCTGCGCACTCTCCGCTCTCTAACGCCAGCTAGTATCTGCGCGCTATCAGTGACGTCTGCGCACTCTCCGCACTGTGACGGCGGTTGGCACCTGCGCCTGCGTATTCTCCGCTCTTTGGCGGCTCCAACTTGGCCTTCTCTGGACCTGATGTAGTGACTGCTATGGCGGCCTTCCTAGGTTCGGACCGGTGGCTTTGAGTCGGAGGGGAAGAAATAGGGGACCATGGCCGCGGAGAGCACCGGACAGCCAAGCTGCGGCTGCAAAGGGATCCGTTCGTGCCTGATGTGTGAGCGGGGCGGGCTTGAACGGTTTGCCCAGTTCCAGCAGGTAAGAGAATAAACCAAACGCTGGAGCTGAGCAGTGAAAACTGATTTATTAATAGATGTGTGGTTAGAGCAACGACAACGATAAATCCTGAAACATTAAACTTTTGCTCTTTCCACATATGCTACCTGAACCCGCTGTGGATTTCCACCATTGTCTATTTTCGGATTCCCAGCAGCATTTTAGTTTTGTGTTAAGATAATTGTAATTTATAATATAATAATTGTTATATAAAACCTGCAATATTGGAAACTTGAAACGAGATCAGAAAATGGCGGAAATACAGAGCAGGTCAGTCAGCAGCTGAAAAGCACTTGAGGGTGCAGTGCACCCCTTCACTTAGACTGAGACTGGTACAGGATCTTACACCCAGTCATATTTGACTCTGGCTCTAACTTCTGTCTCTGCGACTGAACCTAGAAAGTTATGGGTCCAAGTTTAGGGGAAGGCAAAGGCGCAGTGGTATTGTCGCTGGACTAGTAATCCAGAAACCTAGAGTAATGCTCTGGGGGGTACCTGGGTTTGAATCCCGCCATGGCAGATGGTGGAATTTGAATTCAATAAAATCAATCTGTGAGCGCAGACTCTTAAATGCTCTCTGAAATGGCCCAACAAGCCACTCAGTTGTATTAAACCGCTACAAAGTCTCAAAAAAGGAAATGAAATTGGACAGACTACCCGGCATCAGCTCTGCAAAGTCCTAGAGAGCTGTCTCACAGACTAGTCACCCTCGCAGACTCGTACATCAATCATACAGACTAGTCATCCTCATGGAATCTCCTGCAGAGGAGGGAGTACAGTCCTCAACATCAACTCCGGCCCCTCCAACCATCAGGTCAAACATGGGCAAGGAAACTTACTGCTGATTACCACATACAACTAATGAATCAGTGCTCCTTCATGTTAAACATCACTTGAATGGTTCACTGAGAGTGGCAAGGGTAAGGAATGTACTCTGGGTGGGGACTTCAATGTCCATCACCAAGAGTGTCTTGGTAGCACCATTACAGGCCGAGTCCTAAAGGATATAGCTGCTAGACTGGGTCTGCGGCAGGTGGTGAGGGAACCAACAAGGGGGAAAAACGTATTTGACCTCATCCTCACCACCTGCCTGCTGCAGGTGCACCTGCCTTCATATTGACGATACCCTCCATTCTGTTTTGTGGCACTACCACTGTGCTAAATGGAATAGGTTTCGAGCAGACCTAATAACTGAAGACTGGGCATCCATGAGGTGCTGTGGGTCAGCAGCAGCAGCAGAATTGTACTTGAACACAATCTGTAGCCTCATGGCCCAGCATAACCCCTGCACTATGATTATCAACAAGCCAGGGGATCAACCCTGGTTCAATGAAGATTGCAGGAGGGCATGCCAGGAGCAGCACCAGGCATACCTAAAAATGAGGTGTCAACCTGGTGAAGCTATATCTACTACATGACTACTTGCATGCCAAACAGCAAAGGAACAGGTGGTAGACAGAACTAAACGATCCCACAACAAAAGGATTAGATCTAAGCTCTGCAGTACTGCCACAGTCATGAATGGTGGTGGACAATTAAACAACTCACTGGAGGAGGAGTATGCACAGATATCCCCCCAGCAAAAGATAAGGCTGAAGCATTTGCAACAACCTTCAGCCAGAAGTGCTGAGTGGATGATCCATCTCAGCCTCCTCTGGAGGTCCCCAGCATCACAGATGCCAGCCTTCAGCCAATTCGATTCACTCTACGTGATAACAAGAAAAGGCTGAAGAGACTGGATAGTGTAAAGGCATATATCTAAAAATGAGGTGTCAACCTGTTGAAGTTATAACACAAGACTACTTGCGTGCCAAACAGCATAAGCAGCAAGTAGTAGACAGAGCTAAGCAATCCCACAACCAACCTGACAATATTCCAGCAATAGTACTGAATACGTGCTCCAGAACTTGACGCGTCCCTGGTCAAGCTGTTCCAGTACAGCTACAGAAATGGCATCTACGCGGCTATGTGGAAAGTTGCCCAGGTGAGGCCTGTACACAAAAAGCAGGACAAATCCAACCCTCCAATTACCGCCCCATCAGTCTACTGTCCATATCAGTAAAGTAATGGAAGGGGTTATCAACAGTGCTATCAAGCGGCACCTGCTTAGCAATAACTTGCTCCCTGACACCCAGTTTGGGTTCCGCCAGGGTCACTCAGCTCCTGACCTCATTATAGCCTTGGTTCAAATATGGATAAAAGTGCTGAGCTCCTTAGGTGAGCTGAGAGTGACTGCCCTTGGCATCATGGCCGCATTTGGCCGAGTGTAGCATCAAGGAGCCCTAGCAAAATTGGAATTAATGGGAATCAGGGAGAAAACGCTCCACTGGTTGGAGTCATACCTAGCACTAAGGAAGATGGTTGTTGGAGGTCAGGTATCCCAGCTCCAGGACATCACTGCAGGAGTTCCTCAGGGTAGTGTCCTCAGCCAACCATCTTCAATTGCTTCATCAGTAACCTTCCTTCCATCATAAGGTCAGAAGTGGGGATGTTCACTGATGATTGCACAATGTTCAGCACCATTCGTGAATCCTCAGACACTGAAGCAGTCCATGTCCAAATGCAGCAGGACCTGGACAATATCCAGGCTTAGACTGACAAGTGGCAAGTAGCATTCGTGCCACACAAATGCCAGGCAGTCACCATCTCCAACAAGTGAGAATCTAACGATTGCTCCTTGAAGTTCAATGGCATTATCATCACTGATTCCCCCACTATCAACATCCTGGGGGTTACCATTGACCAGAAACTGAACTGGACTAGCCATATAAATGCTGTGGCTACAAGAGCAGGTCAGAGGCTAGGAATCCTATGACGGGTAACTCGCCTCCTGACTCCCCAAAACCCGTTCACCATCTACAAGGCACAAATGAGGAGTGTGATGGAATACTCCCCACTTGCCTGGATGAGTGTAGCTCCCACAACACAAGCTTGATACCGTGCAGGACAAAGCAGCCCCGCTTGATTGGCACCCCATCCACAAGCATTTACTCCCTCCACCACTAACGCACAGTGGCAGCAGTGTGTACCATCTACAAGATGGACTGCAGGAATTCACCAAGCCTCCTTCGATAGCACCTTCCAAACCCATGACCACTACCACCTAGAAGGACAAGGGCAGCAGATCGATGGGAACATCACTGCCTGGAAGTTCTCTTCCAAGTCACTCACCATCCTGACTTGAAAATATATTGACTTTCCTTCACTGTCGCTGGATCAAAACCCTGGAACTCCCTTCTAATAGCGCTGTGGGTGTACCTACACCACATGGACTGCAGCGGTTCAAGAAAGTGGCTCTCCGCCACCATCTCAAGGGCAACTAGGAACAGGCAATAAATGCTGGCCCAGCAAGTGAAACCCACATCCATGAATGAATAAAAAGTTGCCTCAAACAAGACCTTCCATACAGCAAAACCCTCCAAGGAGTGGAGGGTATTGAGTGGGAGAGAAGTTAAGGAGCATGACTGCACAATGGGTGGGACGATTTTTTTTGATGGAAGAGATAAGGGAGGATGTGCTGAGACATAGAATGGGACAAGGTTTGAGTGGGGCCATGGAGCAATTTGACAATGAACACAATCTTGAGATTGACTTATGGGGGAAATAGGGATCTGATGAAGGATGGTTCAGATGGATGTGCAGACTGTGTGCGGAATAGGAGCTGGGCTGAAGATTAGATAATGGATATTTGTGTATGGTGGACCTGTGGAGTAGAACCATAGAATGGTTACGGCACAGGAGAAGGAGGCCATTCAACCCATCAAGTGTAAGCTGGCTTTCGGTATGAGCAATTTAACCAATCATTCTCTGTCCCTGCATTTTCTTCCCCTTGAAGTGCTTATCCAATTCCCTTTTAAAAGCCACGACGGAATCTGCCTTCACCAGGCATTCCAGATTGCAACTACACTCTGAATAAAAATAGTTTTTTCTCATGTCACCTTCACTTCTTTTGCCAATCACCATAAATCTCGACCTTTCTGCCAATAGGGAAGTTTCACCCCTTGTGATTTGGAACAAAAGTGGACATGAGTGGTCTTGGCAATGTATTAATGTGATGTTTAAAGTAAAGTGTGGCTCAGGTCACCACATTTCAGTTTCATGTGAACAAGCAGTTGGTGTCTGAGGTGCAAAATTCTGATGGGAACCAACTAGAATAGTTTCAGTCTTGCAGATGTTGAACCGAAGAAAGTTCTAGCTCATGGATCATGTGGCAACTGTGTCCTTATGCTGCCTAAATTCAAAACATTGATGAGGTAATAGCAGTGCTCACTCCACTTTAAAAGATATTGTAGATTGTTGGTTCTAAAATGGTAATTGTTGTAGGGTATTGGTTATTGCTTGGTAGGTCTTAATGAAGTTGCCACAGTTTTAAGTAGGTTAACTCTATATACTTATTAACTACAAGCACTATGTACATATACACAGTAAAGGGTTCAAGCTAAGAGCTGTTTCCATGCTTACTTGTGCACTTGGCTCTGTCTAACACCTAGAGTGACTCCTAGGTGTGGGTCATGTGCTCTCTTATATCACTGTGAGCGGTACTGGGCTCAGTCCCACGTTAACCCTATATGTGCCAGACCCTTATACCATAGTAATGTTATCAATTTTACTGAGCAGTGAGAAATGGCTCTCCTTTAAGTGCCTTAGATATTTCATAGAATACTTTTACAATTTATTTCAATAGCTCCCGCCATCTTGGTATTTTTCCAATGGAACACCCCATCCTGGGCAATTGACCCCTGCTAAGCACCTCTAGGAAACAAAGTAGCTGACACTGGGATAACTACACTGTTTTGTAGTTATACACCAGATCTTGTCCCAGTGTCTCAACTTTTTAAATCTTTGCCTTTTTCTTTTGTACAAACAAGTCAGTCTTATCTCTGATGTTTTCTTGCTTGTATATGAATTAACTCTAAAATAAAAGCAAAAGACTGCAGATGCTGGGAATTGGGGATAAAAACAGAAAATGCTGGAAAAACTCATCAGGTCTTGCAGCATCTGTGGAGAGAGAAACAAAGTTAACCTTTTAAGTCTGTATGAGTTAACTCCCTTACTTGCTTGCTAGTGGGCTAAATGTTCATTTCGTCAATGTTCCTGAAGGAGTTGAAACACTGTCACAAATGCTCTTTCCACAGAAAAAGTACCACTTCATTTATCACCCTGCATCGGGCTTGGCAGTGGGGGATGACTCTTCTAGTTTAAGTGGCTGGACTTTTCCATTTCCTGGAGTATTTTTATCAGACAATTTTGTGAATGAAGAGGAGGAAACAGAACTGGTGAGCCTGATGGATAGCAATGAGTGGAAACCCTCACAGTCTGGACGCAAGAAACAGGTTAGCTTTCCCTGTCTCAGAGGAAAAACATGCTCTTATGGGTCATTGTCGGAACACTTTTACACATCCAGCTTTACAACACTTCTTTTTTTGCCTGGGTGAATGACAGAATATTAAGTTTTTGGTTATTTTGAGTGATTAGAGGTAGAAACTTAATATTAATTTCTTTCCTGTTTGACAGAGTCTTGGCATTGGCACAAACCAACTTTCCATCACTTGTGGGACAATCTGTGCTACATCGCCCAATTACATTGATCCTGCCACTTATCAGTCCTTACAAATACATGATTGGTTATATGCTGTTGCCTTAGAGAGGGTTCTTTAGTGCAAATCAAACTTAGGATCCTAAAGTAACCTGCCACTATTGTTTAAAAAAATGCACTCATACTTACACTGATCATTCTGGGTTTCCTAGTTTGAAAGTTTGCTTTCCTGTGTTCTATATGTTCAATATAGTATTGTCCTCAGCCTCATGGAACATGATGTTGAACACCATGTTGGCTAACTGGAAGCACCCCACTGAGCTTTCATTTTTCTTTTTGCTGAATATTTTTGTTTAAATGATCCATTGAGTTGAAGGAGTTACTGAGATAGGTAACCACAAGCAAACATCATAATAATGCACAATCATTAATCCAATTCCATTTCTTTTGAATGTCATTTAGATCTTCGAGTGTTATAATTTAATATCACATTGGTCTCAGTGTAGTTCCATTCTGGGATAAGTTTATAGAAAAGAATATTTGAATTTCATATCAGAACAAACTTAAAATGAACTTGAGTGGATAATTGATTTTTTTTTTAAATGTGAGTTGATGAGTGGACCGTGGCTGACATTGTGCTCAGTTAAATATCGGTGAATGAAGCGGACAAGGTAATGAGGAAAGTAAAGGGATTTGCAGTCAGTTGAGCAAGTTGACATGTTTGTCATATCATGATGCTTGCCTTGATCTGAAAGGAAACATTATGTATTTATCTAGCAACTTTCATATCATCAGGCTATTTCAAAGCGCTTCACAGTACTTTTTGAAGTGCAGTCACTACTGTAACACAAGGAAACAAGGGAACCAATATGTGTACAGCAAGATTACAAAACAAGCAATCAGTGAATAGATTATCTCATTTTTAGCAATATAGGTTGAGGGCTAAAAGTTGATTCATTGGGAGAACTGTTCTGCTGTTCTTTGAATAGTCCCATTGGTTCTTTTACATTCTCCTGAGAGGGCAAATGGAAATTTCTGTTTAATGTTCCATCCAAAAGATGGAATTTCCAAAACTGCAGCACTCCCTGTGTATAAGTTAATTGATTTAAAATACTTTGTGCATTCCACTTGGGGAAAAATACAGCCTTTTATCTCAGACTATCAATTAAAGCTGCTTTCTATTGTTTGGTTCTATGATGTTACACCTGTGAAAATTGGCTTTTTTTATTTTGCCTACTATTCCATCCACAATGGTTTGATGAGAAGTTTTAAAATTAAAAATAATAATCTAATTGTTAACAATACTGTAGTAGTTCAGTAGTACAGAACTTGAATATTGCTGAAAAAGAGACACACACGATAACTAAGCTTTTCATCTTGCACTCCTCAGGATATCTCACAAGCAATTACCAAACTGTAACAGGGGTACAACAGTTTATACTGCATAGGAAGAGAGAGCTGATTAGTTGGCAAGTGGGCTCTGATTGTTGGAGGCATTGCCATGGAGAATGCAGGACGGAGCAGTTAACTGCCCAGATTTGTTCAAATTCAAACCTGCATTCACCGTGGCAACGCCTCCACCAATCAGAGTCCATTTGCTAACCAATCAGTATGCTCTTCGCATGCAGTATAAATGGTTGTTCCCATGTTACTGTTCGGTAATTTCTTGTGAGGTATCCCGATGAGTATAAGACGAGAAGCTTAGATAGCGTGTTTCTTTTTTCAACAACAATACTGTAGTTACTTTTCTGGTGTTTTTGTTCAGTATTACTCATGTTTTTCTTTGTCAACATACAGGACTATGGCCCAAAAGTGAATTTTAAAAAGCACAAGTTGAAAGTGGGAAGCTTCAGTGGCCTGCCATGCTTCAGCCATCTCCTCATAAACCGAATGATACAACACCCTATGTTGAAAAGCTTTCTTCCTGTGGAGCAATGTAACCTGGATTATAGACCAGAACGAGGCTCTTCCATTGACCCACACTTTGATGACTGGTGGCTGTGGGGCGAGCGTCTGGTCAGCGTGAACCTGCTGTCTGAAACCACATTATCAATGTCTTTTGACTCAGAGAATTTCATCCCGCTACATTGTAATGAAATGGTGTGCAATGCACCATCATATGATCCAGTAACTGGTAATTCAGAGAGCATCTTTAATTTCCATGGAGATAACATTCCAGTTCATTGGATAGACAACTGTAGCATGAAAAGGACTAGTGACACAGGTCAAAGGCCAGTCCCTTACAAAGATGTAGAGGTAGCCATTAATTTGCCAAGGAGATCTTTAATTGCTTTATATGGGGATGCACGATATAAATGGAAACATGGCATATACAGGGAAGATATCAAGTCAAGGCGGATATGCTGTACCTTTAGGGAGTTATCGGAAGAGTTCAGCCACGGAGGGAACCAAGAGGCACTGGGGAAAGAGCTCGTGGATATAGCACTGAGGTTTCAGGGTGTTCCTGTATAAAATTACTACTCTAAAGCATCAAGCATAAGTGACCTCCATTATAAACTCAGTTTTGGGATAGCTACAAAAAACATGGTATTTAAGTTATTTAACCCATATCCGTATGCTGTTGCCTGGTTAAAAAAAGATGCAATGGGTGTGTCAGTCTGCCTCCAGGCCTTTGTAGCTTTATAAATGTTTGCCTAGAGATTTACAAGAATAGTGAGCTTCTTCTGACTTTTTCTGCCACCCCACTGGGGAAACAGCTGCTCTCCACTCCAGCCCCTATAATCAGGAACACTTTTGGGGGAAATTATGGTATCAGAATAATGTCTTGGCAAATTGTCCACCAATGCACCGTGCACATGAGCCATAACCAGGCTTTTATTAGTGAGGGAAGTGCAAAAAGTAAGCTCAGAATCCAGAATCAATTTTTCCAAATTTACTGCAGCTAGGTGGTGGTTTGAGTATTGACCTGTTGTGAGAGGACTTGGCCTATTTTTAATTAATAAATGGACACACAATTCAAATTATTCCAACCTGTCAAATTGCCTCTTCAGAAACCACTGATCCTGGTTTTCTCTAAGCAAACAGGTAGTGATCTGCTTTACTGTCAAATATTTAGATTTTGATTTAAATAAATGTTAATATATTGTAAATTAACTGTGCTCAAATATAACTTTGGTGTTATGTCAGGGTGATTGAAGTTAGCGTTTTGGAAATTCTTTTACTAAATGAGCTTAAGTTTAAACTAATTTTGAATTTTAAACTAGTTTGCTCCCTACTTCAGTTTTGTAAAATATCAGCTATTTGGGAATGGGACAATGAAAGTGACATTTTACCAAATGTATATCTAGTTTTAATATTGGAATTCTACAGAATTATATTTTTTATTTTGTAGGCTATTTTTATCAGATTCTTGAATGAATCCTGTATTGAAATAAGTCAGTAATTTTTATAAATAAAATGTCAGGTCAGATTATTTATGAGGATAAAGAAATTGGTGAGCTAAATAGACATTGTATCTGTTTTCATTTTCAATATTTTAGGATAGGTGAGTGACTAAAATTACTTCAAAGTAAATAACAATGGAAATAGTTTTAGCTTAGCTTCAGTCTGCACGACCTAATGCTATTTGCAAGAGTGGCTAAATAAATGGGAAAGGAGAGAAATGAGCACAAGGTTAGGAACATAGGAACAAGATTAGGCCATTCAGTTCATCGAGCCTACTGCTCTGCCATTCAATACAATCATGGCTGATCATCCACTTCAATGCCTTTTTCCTACAGTATCCCCATATCCTTTTACATTATGGACACTTAGAAATCTGTCAATCTCTGCTTTAAACATACTCAATGACTGAACTTCCGCAGCCCTCTGGGGTAGAGAATTCCAAAGATTCATAACCCTCTGAGTTAAAAGATTTCTCCTCAAGTCAGTTCTAAGTGACTTCCCCCTTATTTTGAAATTGTGTCCTCTGGTTCTAGAGGAACCTCCTGGTTCCTCAACCAGGAAAAGCATCTTACCTGCACCTACCCCGTCTAACCCCCTAAGTATTTTGTAAATTTCAATGAGATCACCTCTCATCCTTCGAAACTCTAGAGAATGCAGGCCCAGAGTACCCAATCTCTCGTCATAGGACAGCCATACAAGCATGGAGCAGGTGTAGCCCACTTGGCCCTCCAAGCCTGCTTTGCCATTCAATAAGATCATGGCTGATCTGATTGTAACCTTCTGCCAACCCCGGTAGCCTTTCACCCCCTTTGTTAATCAAGAATCTATCCAGCTCCCTTAAAAATATTCAAAACCCTGTTTCCACTGTCTTTTGAGGAAGACAGTTCCAAAGACCATGACCCTCTGAGGGAAAAAAATTCTCCTCACCTCTGTCTTAAATGGGTGACCCCCTTATTTTTAAACCATGAGCCTTAGTTCTAGATTCTCCCACAAGAGGAAACATCATCTCCACATCCACCCTGTCAAGACCCCTCAGGATCTTAAAGGTTTCAATCAGGTAATCTTTTGCTCTTCAAAACTCCAGTGGGATACAAGCCTAATCTGTCTAACCTTTCCTGATAAGAGAATCCACCATTCCTGTTATTAGCCGAGTAAACCTTCTCTGAACTGTTTCTAAAGCATTTACATCTTTCCTTAAATAAAGAGACCAGTGCTGTACGCAGTTCTCCTGATGTGGTCTAAGCAGTGCCCTGTACAACTGAAGCATAACCTCCCTACTTTTATATTCAATTCCCCTCGCAATAAACAATAATATTCTATTAGCTTTCCTAAGTACTTGTTGTACCTGCATACTAGCCTTTGGTGATTCATGCACTAAGACACCCAGATCCCTCTGAATCTCAGCTCTGCAATCTCTCATTATTTAGATAATATGCTTCTTCCTGTCAAAATGGACAATTTCACATTTCTCACATTATACTCCATTTTCCAGGCCTTTGCCCCCCTCCCCACCCCATAACCTATCTATGTCACTTTGTAGCCCCCTTACGTCCTCTTCGTAACTTACTTTCGTACCTGTCTTTGTGATGTCAGCAAATTTAGCAACCACACCTTCTGTCTGTTCAAGTCATTTATATAAGTTGTAAATTTTGAGTTGAGACCCCAGCACTGGTTCCTATGGGACACCACTTGTTACATCCCGCCAATCAAAAAAAGAACCATTTATGGCTATCCTCTGTTTCCTGTTAGCTAAACCAATCTTTTGTCCATACCAATATGTTACCCCCTACACCACAAGCTTTTATTTTCCTCAATAACCTTTGATGTTGCACATTCTCAAATGCCTTCTGGAAATCTACGTACAATGCATCCACCAGTTCCCCTTTATCCACAGCACATGTGACTTCTTCAAAGAACTCTAATATATTAGTTGAACATGATTTCCCCATCACAAAACCATGTTGACTCTGCCTGATTGCCTTGAACTTATCTAAGTGCCCCGCTTTAACGTCTTTAATAATAGCTCCTAACATTTTCCCTGTAACATATTTTAAGCTAACTGGCTTGTAGTTTCCTGCTTTCTGTCTCCCTCCCTTTTTGAATAAAGGAGCTACATTTGCTATTTTTCGATCTAATGGAATCTTCCCTGTTCCCATGTTCATATGTTCCCATGGGCAAAGTCAATATTTTAAAATTCAACATTCTTCCCCATTTAATGTATGTATTCCAAATGTTCTTGTCTGTATTCTCAATCCCATCTCTAATTAGACTGGAAAATTCTACAGTGGGGAAAGTTGCTGGCTGGAACGTGGTTAAAAAACATCTACCTCAGGAGAAGAAACAAAAGCACGAGCTCCACTCCAGAAATTCTGTTGTCCCGTGATCTGAACCAAGTGATTATTGTACTCCAATTATGGCCATCTTGAAATCCTTAACTGTTATCACCATGCATATGCTAGCTTCAATAATTTCTCACCATTTTTCTGCTAGAAACTATAGCTTAGATTAATGGGTAAGGCATTGCCTCTCCATACCATTGAGAGCTTGACTGTTCTTTCCAATCTCTGCTGTACCTGACTGGGGTGCTTGATGAATTCACGGAGTGCAAAGTAGTTATATTCCTGAGCATCTATTCATTGCAGCAAACTAAAACTCTTAAATTCCTAATAGTTAATACTGTATAATTAAGGACACATGTAAATGATTAAATTTAAAAATGCAAAACACTGCAGATTCTGAAAATCTGAAGTAAAAACAAAATGCTGGGAACCCTCCACAGGTCAACAAGCATCTGTTGAAAAAGAAACATAGGATTAACTTTTCAGGCCAATAATGTTTCATCGAAGTTGGAAGATGTTACAAAGTAAGTAATATTAAGTAGAGCAAGGCCTTTTTATCTAGTGCAGAAACTTGGGCAACATCAAAAAGAGAGGAACAACAACTGAATATTAATAAGATGCAGATGCTGAGATGGATGTGTGGAGTAATGAGAAAGAACAAAATCAGGAACCAGCACATCAGGGAGTCCGTGAAGATTGTAGGAGTATTGAAGAAAATAGCTAAGAGATTAAAATAGTTTGGTCATCTGTTATCGAGTGAGAAAGAGAAAATGTGGTGATGCAAATGATGGAGATGGGACTGCTAGGAAGAAGGTGAAGAGGAAGGCCTCAGACCAGATGGAAAGATGCGGTGGTGAGATACTCAAATGCAGTAGAATTGGAAGAAGATTGGGTGACTGATGGGAGGAAATAGAGAAGGGTGATCAACCAGCATTGTGACTGTAAGTAAAATGGGAGAAGCAAAGGAAGTAGAGCTGGGGAAAAGGAAAAAGGAGATGGTTAAATGATGGAAGTTTCTCCATCTCCATCGCATCTGCTTTGACGTTGCCACCTACCTCAAGAGTTTCCAAAATGTCCTTTTTCCTCAGCTGGGATTCCTGTTCTCAATCCCCTTGCCCCACCACCACTTGACTTGTGTCCATCCCATTTCCTACATTTACATCCTTGCCCCTTAACTCCCTCCCATACAATAGTCCTCACCTTGCAAACCACCAGCTTCTGCATTTTCCACCACTCCCTGTATGATTTCAACACCAAACACATCTTCCTACACCCTCTTGTCCCCATTCAGCTTCCTCTGACAACCTGGTCACCCTCAACACCTTCATTGCCACCATCCAGAGCCTCAAATGATCCTTCCAGGTGAGATTATTTTACTTGTACTTCAATTTAGTATACCATGTGCGCAGCTATCATTGTGATTTCCCCTACATTGGGCAGACCAGTTGGGTGATTGATTTGCTGAACATCTCCATTCTATCTCCAAGTGTGACCCTGAACTTCCAGTTGCTTGCCTTGTCATTCCAAAATTTTTTTGGTCCCCCTGCAACTCTGACCTTGGAGTCCTACTCTGTTGCAATGTAGTTCAAAATGAGCTTGACGAACAGCACCTCATTGTGGCTGTGGCTCAGTTGGTAGAACTTATGCTCAGAGTCATAAGGTTCTAGTTCAAGTTCCACTCTAGGACCTAAGCACAAAAATCAACTCTGACATTCCAGTGCAGTACTGAGATGTACTGCTGGATGTGCTTTCTTTTGGATGAGACATCCAAGAAACCGAGATCCCATCCACCTGCTCACGTGGATGTAGAAGATCCCATTACACTATTTCGAAGAAGAGCAAGGGAGTTAACCCCAGTGTCCTGATCAATATTTATCCTTCAATCAACATCACAAACAGATTATCTGATAATTATCATGTTGCTGTTAGAGGGAGCTTGCTGTGCGCCATTGGCTGTCATGCTTCCTACGTTATAACAGTGACTACACTTCAAAAGTATTTCATTGGCTCCAAAGCGTTTTGAGATGTCCAGTGATTGTGAAAAGCATAGTATAAATGCCAGGTTTTTTTTTCTTTCTTTAGGCACATTATAGCTTCTGATCTTAACATTGACTTTAGCAGTTTTAGACCAGACGCACTGCTTCCATTTTCTTTCCAATAGCATATGTTGGCAATATTGAATGGGTACACTAGAGAAACTGATAATGGGAAAGGTATGAGCTGTTGCTAGGGTAGGGAATCCCCGATCACTGTACAGTCCACATGATCTGTCTGCTTCTCTTTGTCAATGTGGTATTCTGCTGTAATGAGTTGCATTTCCTCAGTACTTTTCACTTTTCTTTAATTTCTGTCATTACTGCCTCCTTTTGCCTTGCACGTTTGTCATTTAATTGTATTCTTCATCTCTGCCCCACCTCTCCCCTTCCCCCCCCTCCCCGCCCATGCCCTGGTTTTGTACTTGCTTTAAAGCTGTTCATCTGTAGCATCTTTCAGTTTTGACCAAAGGTCATCGACCTGAAAAGTTAACCCTATGTTTTGTTCAATAGATGCTGCCCAGAAATGTGTCCAGAATTTTCAGTGTCCTTATGTTTAAATGATATTCAGCTTTTGATTAAGAACAGAGCTGAAATTCTTCATTCAAAAATCTTTAAACTTCACCTGCCTTCCTGATATTAACCTCCAAACTCCCATATATACATTTCCAATATTGATTGATTTAGTTCTTCCCAGTGAGATGCAGCACTGCACTCCACTGCTGTGTTTGCTTGTAATTACGGGCTGTGGCCCCCAGGTGCCTCTGCTGAATTCTATTTTTTGAAGCTCCATTCATAGCCATTGGTCTAACTTTGTTTAAAATGAGAGAAGTCAATAAGTTCCAAGGACAACCTGCCTGGTTTGAATTTGAACAAAAGCTGGGCAGTTAACTGTTTTCTTCTGCATTTGCCATGGCAACACTTCTGGCAATCAGTGTCCACTGCCAACCAATCAGCACTCTCTTCTCATGTAGTATAAACTGTTTACTGGTGGCTTATCTTGCGAGCTGTCCTGATGAGTGCAAGTCAAAAAGCTTTGATAGCATGTCTCTTTTTTCAACAGTATTCTTTGTGCATTCTTTCACAGCTGCTCACTGCCTTTCCCCCACCCCTCACTGCATGCCCCCCACACCATTTGAATCTTTCTGTTCACCTGTCTTTCCCACTGTATGTTTTTTTGATTTCATCAAGTCATTATCCCTTGATATCTCAGGTGTGCCTCTGCCAGTTATTTGCCAAAACCATCTCTTTCCAGTTCAGAATCTTGCAACTTCTTCCTGGCCACCACCCTGACTCATTAAAATAGGGATTGAAATGTGAAGAGCAGAAAGGTTGATTTGCTTTCTATTATGAAAATTTTAAATAGAAAGCATAAAGGAAAGGAGCATATTCCCTTCTCTTATAAAATTATTTCCTTTCCACTCTGATTTTTAAAAATATAATCATGAAAGAACTGCATCTGTATAGAATTTTTTTACATCCACAGGTCATGCCAAATCATTTTCCATCCAAATCAATAACTTTTTGGAGTGTAGTCATTTGCGTAGGTAAACATGGCAGCCAAAAATGCACACAGCAAGATCCCACAAACAACAACGAGACGAATAACAATTCAATCTGTTTTTGATTATGCTGTTTGAGGGATAAATATTGGACAGGGCAACAGGAGAGCTTTCCTATTCCTCAAGTAGTGACTTGGGATCTTTATAATTCACCAGAGCGGGCAGAAAAGGCCTACGCCTATATTAGCTGTGATCTAGTTGGTAGCAATCTCCGCCTTAAATCAAAGGCTGTGGGTCTAAATATCACTCCAGAGCACGTGATCTAGGCTGACGTCCCATTGCAGTACTGAGGGAGGGCTGTACTTTGGATGAGACATTAAACTGAGGCCCCTCCTATTCTATTGTGTAAAGAATCCCATGCCACAATGCAAAGAGTAGGGCTGTTCTCTATATCCTGACCAATATTTTTCCCTCAACATCGTTAACAAGAGATTATTTGGTCATTTCTGTTTGTGGGATCTTACTGTGCAAATGGTGGGAACACCACCACCTGTAAGTTCCCCTCCAGGCCACACGTCATCCTGACTTGGAAATGTATTGCCATTCCTTCACTGTCGCTGGGTCAAAATCCTGGAACTCCCTTCCTAATAGCACTGTGGGTGTACCTACACCACATGGACTGCAGCAATTCAAGAAGGCAGCTCACCACCACCACCTCAAGGGCAGCTAGGGATGGACAATAAATGCTGGCCCAGCCGGCGAAGCCCACATCCCATGAGTGAACATATTCTTAGGAGGCATGACAAGGTAGATGCTGAGAAGTTGTTTCTCCTTGTTGAGTCTAGGACCAGAGGGCATCACATCAGAGCAAGAGGTCGCCCGTTTAAGACAGATGAGGAGGAATTTCCTCCCCGCGGGTGGTCAATCCGTGGAATCATCTGCCGCAGAGGGCCGTAGAGGCTGAGTCGCCAAGCATATCCAAGGCTGAGATAGATGTTTTTAGTTAGTAAGGGAGTCAAGGGTTATGGGGAAAAGGCAGGAAGGTGGAGTTGAGGATCATCAGATCAGCCATGATCTCACTGAACGGCAGAGGAGACTTGATGGGTCGAATGGCCCGCTTCTTCTGTCCTATGGTCTAAATGTATATGGCTCTACTAATTAAATACTGGAGCTGTTTCAATGAACAAAGCATCACTTCAGAAAAAGGAGTTTGTGGGGCATAACTTATTACAAAATTACAACAGAATAGACTTAAAAAAACTAACCTATTTTCTGGATAAATTTACCTTTTTTAAAAGAAGTCCTAGAAACCTCTTTGTACCACAATAATGGTCCAGTAATTTCACCTCAGATTGAGAATTTCTTCTACCTCTGCAGATTTATAACACTAGTCCCATGCTCCCTTCCCTTCATCATTCCATATTTTCTAGAAGAGTATGTATCTACCTGCATCAACTGGATCCCTCTGCTCTTCCTTGTACTAGTTTGTGAACTCTTTGAACAAAGTATCCAACCCAACTGCTGTAGTAATTTCCATAAAATTTCTTGGGAGCACAAGGTTGATGGAAAACATGGTTACAATTATTCAATTGTGAGACAACATTACCCTGAAGTCAGGAACGATCTGTGCAACAATGCTGAGAAGAGCATGAATTAAAACGGATCATGTTACTTCACAGAATCAAAGAATTGTTGCCACACAAAAGGAGGACATTTGGCCCATCATGCATGCACTGGCTCTCCATAGGAGCAATCTATCTAGTACCACTCACCTGCCTTCTCCCCTTTCCCTGCACATTCTTCCCTTTCTGATCACAAAACAATTTCTTCTTCAATGCTCAACTGAACATGCCTTCATCACACTCAGGCACTGCATTCCAGATACTAACCACTTGCTGCATGAAAAAGTTTATCCTCATGTTGCCATTGCTTCTTTTGCCTATTGCCTTGAATCTGCGCCCTCTTGTTCTCAATCCTTTCACTAATGGGAACAGTTTCCCCCTATCTACTTTGTCCAGGCCCCTCATGATTTTGAGCACTTCTGTTAAGAACATAGGAACAGGAATAGGCCATTCAGCCCATCAAGCCCGCTCCCCCACTCAATACGATCATGGCTGATCATCCACTTCAATGCCCTTTCTCCACACTATCCCCATAACTCTTTATGTCACTGTTATTTAGAAATCTATCAATCTCTGCTTAAGACACACTCAATGACAGCCTCCACAGCCCCCTGGGGCAGAAAAACCCAAAGATTCACAAACCTTTGAGTAAAAGCATTTCTCCTTATCTCGGTCCTATGTGGCTTCCCCCTTATTTTGAAATTGTGTCCCCTGGTTCTAGACTCCCTAACCAGGGGCACATCTTATGTCTATCCCTTTAAACATTTTGTTGGTTTCAATGAGATCACTTCTCATTCTTTGAAACTTTAGAGAATACAAGCCCAGTTTCACGAATCTCTCTTCACAGAATTGTTATGGTTCAGGAGGCGGTTATTTGGGCCATCATATCTGCACTGGCTGGCTGTCTGAGCAATTTAACTTAGTACCAATATCCTGCCTTTTCCTCGTAACCCTGAACATTGTTTCTATTTAAATAATTATCCAATGCCCTCCCAGTTCCATCATCCTGGGAACAAGCTTGGAGAACCTTCGGTGCACTCCCTCTATGGCAATAATATTCTTCCTAACATACAATTAGCCTTCCTAATTGTTTGCTATACCTGCATATTAGCGTTCAGTGATTTATTGACGAGGACACCCAGGTCCCTTTGTAAATCTACACTTTCTAATCTCTGACTATTTAAGAAATATCAAATCGCTCAACTTCTCCAAGGAAAACAACCCCAACTTCTTAACAGCAGCTCATTCCTCAGCCTGCTCAATTGGATTACGCATTTTGTTTTTGCAGATTTGTATTGCTATCACGCTTCTAATCTTTATAATTGCAGAGTTCATTTTACGTGCCTTGGGCAATTAAATCTCCTCCGCCTGACTAGGGCTATTACAATAAAAGTTTTGTCACGAAGTTTCGTTTCTTGGCTCGCACCTGACACTAGCCGTCAACAGAGGGTGCAGGCCGGAGCGGGACCTCATGGGATTTGTAGTTCCCAGCTGGCGAACCGGATATTAAACCCCAGGCGATGCCGGCCGGAAGGAACTACAATTCCCAGAATGTAGTGCGGCCGCTGACACCCTGGAGACGGGGCGGGGGGGGGGAGAAAACAGTGGGAGGGCGGAGCTTCGATCGGAAAGTTATCGGCGTGTGTTTTTTTTCTTCCCTCTCGCGCACAATTAACTCCGGGAGGACAGGAAGATATGGCAGCTTCGGCTCACGGAAGCGGAGGGGCAGCTGCCGGCGGAGGCCTCGGTGCCAGTGGCTCGGGTTTCTCGGTCGCCCCCTTCCTGGTGCCGGGCTCCGGGTCGGCCCTGGGGCCGCTGGTCGCCGTCTGGGAGTGGGAAGACGAGGCGGGCCGCTGGAGGCCGTACAGCAGCCGGGTGAGCGAGCACATCGAGCGCAGTCTCCTGCAGCTACACGGAGCGGCGGCCAAAGGAGCAAGCAGCATCTCTCTGGGCCAGGCCGACCCCAGGCTGGCACCGTACATCATTGATATCCCCACACTCACCCAGTTCCGCCAGGACACAGGTAAGGCACTCCCCCCAAAAACTGGCATTACCAAGATCACAGCACAACCATCATTACTATCCATAAGCATACTTATCATTAACCTTCTTAATTATAATTCAAACAACTTTTGGTATTGTTACCTATTAATAGTTCATCATCAATAACTAAACATTTACTCCAACTGCAAATCTATTCGCTTAAAATATTTGACTTCTTTCTCCTCAACGTTACTTTGCTGATTTAAGTCTGTGAGAAACGGTGTTCTGTTTTCAACCCCAAAAGTCTGTATTTGTTTGTAGTTCGTTTCTCCCCACGGCATCAAAAAAGAAGCTAAACACTAGTGTACTACCAACTTGGAGGTTAAAAGCCTCCCGAAGCACCATAATTCACTTTGGGCTATCTAAACTAATGCACTCATGAATTTTATCCTAAAATGGATATTTAATAGGCGTTATGGCACAGTGGATGGTAAATGCTGAACTGTTTAAAACCTATAGGGAAACTTGAAACAACAGCCACAAATATTTTACAATTTGTATGTATTTTGAGATGCGTGCCTTGAATTCAGTAGTGATAAGACCACCAAATTTTCTAGGTTTCTTACAAAACTAAATTAAACTTTTATTAATTAAAAAAAATGATTTTAAGCACATGCATGGGTTTACAAACCAGTACTATGATAACTCTTAACTCCCCTGGTTAATCTAATTCCCAGCTACACTTCTGTCAAGGCAACAGTAAAACATAGATTTTAAAAGACCCAGACAAAGTAACCCAATACCCAGAACAGTCAAATTCAAAGTGAGTTTTCTTCTCTTCAGTTCCTGTAGACAGCAACTTGAGGCTTAGAAGCTGGAGGCTTTTCACACACGGCGGGGTGAGAAATAATTTGGCTTACCCATTGAAGCAAAAGACAATCTCAGACTTAGAAAACTTTACGCAAGCAGGTTGTCTCTGGTTGGATGAGGGAAAAAATAGCTGTCTTAGTTTTCCTCCATTTTGTGTTGAAATAAGTATGTACTTCAGCTTTATTTTTTACATGTATTGCCTATTAAAATCTAGTTTGTTCGAGGTTTCTTTCCACCTATTCAGTTAACAAGATCAGTGTGATGATAGTAACCATACATTTAGGTTGGTGTGAAATAGTTAATAGGTTGCATTTATAGATTGGGTCTGTTTTACTGAAGCTTTAGATTATGAGAAAGAACTTAAATTTTTATAGTAATTTTCATGTCATTGACATCTTTGCATTACTTTCGGCATTTAGTCATTCTTGTTGACAAACACGGCAGCAAACTTGCACCCAGGAAGTCCCGCATGAATGGCCAGTTAATTTTTCTTGGAATTGAAGGATATATATTGGCTAGGATTTAGGGTAAATTTCACTGTTCTTCAAGAGGGAAGACAAAGGCCTCAAGTTTAGCGCCTTAATCAGTAGGCAAAACCTCTGCCATAGTCCGTCAGTACAACATCTAATTGTCAGCCTAAATTGTGTGCTCAAATCCTGTTGCAGGACTTGATCCCAAAGCTTTCTGACTTGAGAAGTGAAGATGTTGCTGCTAAACTAAGTTAACACAATAAGTGGGCTGCTGGTTCTATAAAGGGTGCTGACACTTTTTTGTAGAAATATAGGAATTACTGGAACTGACTAGTTCCAAAAACAGTTGGAAATTTGCACAGGGGATATTTCAGCCTCTAGAACTCATACTACACAGAGTTCAATGTGACCTTTAACACTGGTTGCTGAGGCATATATTGTAGATTATGGGAACTGTGGCTTGTCTGTTGGTTGCAAAACAGAATTTGTCATTTTTTGATTTCCACGATCACTAAGGTCAAATCTTATCACACCTGACCTTAGTTTATTATGCCATCTGATCTACCAAAGAATAAATTCACAAATCATTTGTCTTATAAATTTGTATTTTAAATTAGGTACTGCCTAGTTTTTGATCTATTAAATAAACTGGCCAGATTGGTTTCAACACTGTTTCTGATATATTTCTCATGAGACCAATTGTTTTTATTCATTCATATGATGTGAGCATCGTTGATGAGGCCAGCATTTATTGCCTATTCCTAACTGCCCTTGAGAAGATGGTGATGAGCTGTCTTCTTGAACCGCTGCTATCCACGTGGTGTAGGTACACCCACAGTGCTGTTATCAAGGGAGTTCCGAGTTTTTGACTCCGTGACAGTGAAGGAACAGCGATATAGTTCCAAGTCAGGATGATATGTGACTTGGAGAGAAACTTGGAGGTGATGTCCCCTTGCATCTGCTGCACTTGTCTTAAACGCCATGACTTTGGAAGGTGCTGTTGAAGGAACCTTGGCAAGTTGCTGCAGTGCATCTTGTTGACTGATGCCACTATATGCTGCTGGTGGAAGGAGTCAATGTTTAAGGTGGTGGATGGGATGCCAGTCATGAAGGCGGCTTTGTGCCGGTAGGTGTTGAGCTGCTTAATTGTTGCAGCTACACTCATCCAGCCATGGAGATAACATTCCACCACACTCTCTTGCCTTGTGCCTTGAAGATGGTGGACTGGCTTTCGGGAGTCAGGTGAGTTATTTGCTGCAGAATTCTCAGCTTTTGATCTGCTCTTGTAGCCACAGTATTTATATCATTGGACAAGTTAAGTTTCTGGTCACCGGTGACTCAGGATGTTGATAGTGGGGGATTCAGTGATGCTAATGCCATTGACCATCAAAGGGAGGTGATTAGATTCTGTCTTGTTGGAGCTGGTCATTGCCCAGCACTAGGTGTGGCGTGAATGTTACTTGCCATATATCAGCTCAAGTCTGAACTTCTCCAGGTCTTGCTGCATATGGGCATGGACTGCTTCAGTATCTGAGCAGTTTCAGTGCACAATCATCAGTGAACATTCTGACTTCTGCGAACGCCATCACTGAAGCAGCTGAAGATGGTAGGCCAAGGACACTACCCTGAGGAACTCTTGCAGCGATGTCCTGGAGTTGAGATGATTGACTTCCAAATTCCACAACCCACCATTGTGCTAAGTATGACTTCAACCAGTGGAAAGATTTCCCCCAGTTCCCATTTACAATTTTGCCAGGGCTTCTTGAGCCACACCTGGTCAAATGTTGTCTTGATTGCAAGGGCAATCATTCTCAGCTCACTATTGGAATTAAGCTCTTTTGGCCATATTTGGAATAGTGTGGTATTTCTGATCCCAACACAATTGATAACATGCCAAGTTTCCACTTTTTTCCTGTACACCAGGCCTGATAATCTACCTCCCAGAGCACTTAAGGAAGTGGCCTTAGAAATAGTGGATGCATTGGTGGTCACCTTCTGAGATTATAGACTCTGGAACAGTTCCTACAGATTGGAGGGTAGCTAATGTAACCCCACCCTTTAAAAAGGGAGGCAGAGAGAAAACGGAATTATAGACCAGCCAGCCTGACGTCAGTAGTGGGGAAAATTCTAGAGTCCATTATAAAAGATTTAATAGCTGAGCACGTGGAAAACAGTGGCAGAATCGGACAGAGTCAGCATGGATTTATGAAAGGGAAATGATGCTTGACAAATCTACTGGAAGTTTTCGAGAATGTAACTAGTAAAGTTAATGAGGGGGAGCCAGTGGATGTGGTTTATTTGGATTTTCAGAAGGCTTTCAACAAAGTCCCACATAAGAGATTGACGTGTAAAATTAAAGCGCATTGGATTGGGAGTGGTGTATTGAGATGGATAGAAAACTGGTTGGCAGACAGGAAACAAAGAGTAGGAATAAACGGGTCTTTTTCCGAATGGCAGGCAGTGACTAGTGGGGTACCACGCGGATTGGTGCTGGGACCCCAGTTATTCACAATATATATTAATAATTTAGATGAGGGAATTAAATGTAATATCTCCAAATTTGCAGATGACACAAAGCTGGGTGGGAAGGTGAGCTGTGAGGAGGATGCAGAGATGCCTCAGTGTGATTTTGACAAGTTGAGTGAGTGGGCAAATGCATGGCAGATGCAGTTTAATGTGGATAAATGTGAGATTATCCACTTTGGTAGCAAAAACAGGAAGGCAGATGATTATCTAAATGGCTATAGGTTGAGAGAGGGGAACGTGCAATGAGACCTGGTATCCTCGTACAACAGTCGCTGAAGGTAAGCATGCAGGTGCAGCAGGCAGTAAAGACAGCAAATGGTATGTTGGCCTTCATAGCCAGTGGATTTGAGTACAGGAACAGGGATGTCTTGCTGCAATTATACAGGGCCTTGGTGAGACCACACCTGGAATATTGTGTGCAGTTTTGGTCTCCTTATTTGAGGAAGGATGTTCTTGCTATAGAGGGAGTGCGGTGAAGGTTTACCTGACTGATTCCTGGGATGGCGGGACTGACAACTGAGGAGAGATTGAATCGATTAGAATTATATTTGCTGGAGTTCACAAGAATGAGGGGGGATCTCATAGAAACCTATAAAACTCTAATAGGACTAGACAGGGTAGACGCAGCAAGGATGTTCCCGGTGATGGGGTAGTCCAGAACCAGGGGTCACAATCTGAGGATAAGGGGTAGACTATTTAGGACTGAGATGAAGAGAAATTTCCTCACCCAGATAGTGGTGAACCTGTGCGATTCTTTACAATATTTTGGTCTCAACTACTTTGTGGTATGTTTTCAAGAAGGAGTTAGATATAGCTCTTGGGGCAAAAGGGATCAAAGGGTATGGGGAAAAAGTGGGAGCAGACTATTGAGTTGGATGATCAGCCATGATCATAATGAATGGTGGAGTAGGCCCGAAGGGCCGAATGGCCTACTCCTGCTCCTAATTTCTACGTTTCAACCTCTATTATTGGAAAGCAGCTATTTTTGGGCTTTGTGGAATTCTCCTTTAAGCCAATATGACTCACCGCATTTGTAAGAGAAATGAGTCATGATGGTTAATGGGGTAATTTCAGAGCCTGAAATTGGCTGTATTCCAATTCTAGGATCAAGCTGTTCTTAGGAGGGCATTTCGTCTCCTAACTGGCCCTCATTTTAAAAAAAACTCCTAACTTCTTTGTTTTCTTGACATTTTATGCCCTCTAGTTACTGATCCACCAGTGATAATACCACCTGACTTGTCAATTTTGATTCCTCAGATTTCCTTCTGACCCAATTTCATAGAATCATCGAATAGTTGCAGCACAGAAGGAGGCTGTTCAGCCTGTCATGTCACTGCTTGCTCACTGTTAGCTTGCCTCGTCCCACTCTCCTGCCTTTTCACTATAGCCCTACAAATGTTTTCTCTTCAGATAAATATCCAGTTCCCTTTAGAAAGCCATGATTGAACCTACCTCAACCAAACTCTCAGACAATGCATTCCAGATCCTAACCACTCACTCTAATAAAGTTTTCCCTCACATCACTTTTGGTTCTTTTGCTTTTTCACGTGTAATAGTTGTCCTCTCATTCTCAACTCTTACACCAATGGGAATGTTTTCTTTCTATCCACTCTGTACAGACCTGTCATGATTTTGAACACCCCTATCTAAATCATCTGAGGAGAATAGCTTCAGCTTTGCCCATCTGCCCACTTAACCGAAGTCTCTCATTTTGGAACAATGTTTGTAAATTTGTCTGCACCTTCTGCAATGGCTTCACGTCCTTTGTAAAATATGGCATCCAGAATTGAACACAATACTCCAGTTGAGGCAGAACCAGAGTCTTTATAAAGAGTCATAACTTCCTTGCTGTTGTAGTCTATGCCTCTATTTATAAAGAGCAGAATCCTGTGTGCCTTATTAACTGCTTCCTCACCTGCTCTGCCACCTTCAGTGATGCGTGTATACACCTCCAGGTCCCACTGCTCCTGTACCCCATTTAAAATTGTACTCTTTATTTTATATTACCTTTCCTCATTCCTCCTACTGAAATATATCACTTCACACTTTCTCTGCTTTAATTTCATCTGCGATGTGTTAACCATTCCCTCAACCTGTCTATATCCTCTTGAAATCTATTACATTCCCTTCACAGTTCACAATACTTCTAAGTTTTATGTCATCTGCAGATTGTGCTCTGCACACACAGATCTAGGTTATTGATTTTAATGGAGGTGAACATTACCACTTTGCTTTCATTCTTTGCATTGTTTTATTTATTGTCTATAAGTCCTTCCATGGTCTTCTCTACCCATCTGCAGATTGTTCCAGCCTTAGAAATCCCTATTGAGCATGCCTTTCTTCTGATTCTGAGCTTATGTTTATACCCTCTCTCTTCCCCTCATTTCTTCATAGGTGCAAGATCCTTCAGCAGCCTTGCTTCTACTCCCTTGAGCTCTCCTCTTAGACATTTCTGCACTCCTTTAAATGCTTCTCAAAACCCATCTCCCCAACCAAGTCTGTTACCTCTTCTAGTTTCTTCCTGGCTTCCTAAAATCCATTTCAATTTCTCACCATCTATAAAGTATCTTGGAATGTTACACTATGATAAAGGTGCAATGCAAATTCATGTTGCACTCTGTGCCCATTTTCACCAACTTTATGTACCTGAGCCCCAAAATCTTTTTTCCCCCAAGTTTTGCTATTATTGGGAAATGTTTCCTGTTTTTTTTCCAAAATGTATCACCTCACCTTTCCCAATGTTAAGTTTTGTCTAACATGCTGGAATCTGAAATAAAAATGGAAAATGCTGGTAAAACAACATAAGAATCTTGGCTACAATAAATACCCTTCTTCAGGACTCTTGCACTTTGTTGTTCTGTTTACTCTGTAGCCAAAGCATTAGTAGCAGCAGTGCTATAAGTGAACCAAGGCACCATTATTGCCTGTAGCTGCATGCCTGTATGTTTATGATTAAACACTGTTTCTGTATCTTGTTTTGATACTATGTGCAGTTGTGTAATCTATTAGCATGGGAATGTATTAATAATTTAATACTGCTGATATGTAGGATTTTTGCAGCTGAAATAAATTAAATTCCACATGGCACTATACCAGTACAATTTCAACACAAGACTGGAATGTGTCTTGTTTGCACAGCAAAACATTCATTGCATTTTGAAAGGATTTAAGGATCTAATGTAAATGAGTAGAAGTCGGAAGGTTGTGGATTCGAGCCTTACACCAGGACTTCACAAATCAAAGCTGACACACTAATGGGAGGTCTCTTCAGTTGACAAGAGCCAGCTAAAGGCTGGGAATTCTACACTGGGTAACTTGCCTCCTGACTCCCCAAAGCCTGTCCACCATCTTCAAGGCACAAGTCAGGAGTGTGATGGAATACTTCCCACTTGCTCCAACAACAGTAAAGAAGTTCAACACCATCCAGGACAAAGCAGCCTGCTTGATTGACACCCCATCCACCATGTTCAACATCCATTCCCTCCACCATTGACGCACAGTAGCAGCAGTGTGTACCATCTACAAGATGCACTGCAGCAAGTCATCAAGACTCCTTCAAAAGCACCTTCCAAATCCACAACCTCTACCATTTAGAAGGACAAGGGCAGCAGACACATGGGGGCACCACCATCTGCAAGTTCCCCTCCAAGCCACACATCATCCTTACTTGGAACTATATCACTGTCCCATTGCTGGGCCAAACTCCTGAAACTCCCTTCCCAACAGCACTATGGCTGTTCCTGCACCACATGGACTGTAGCGGCTCAGGAAGGTGCTCACCATAGCCTTCTTGCTGGTAATTAAGGATGGGCAATAAATGCTGGCCTTAGTCAAGATGCTCACGTCCCAAGAACAAACTTAAAAACAATCCTGACCTGTCTCTTTACCCTACCCCCCCACACCTGGGGCCAACAAAGCCCTCAAGTACCATCAAAAATAGCATAAATTGTCAATCATTTGTCATAGTTGCCACATGCATCCACACACTTAACATTAATCTGCTATTCAAAGTGTGTGTGCAAGTACTTTGTACGTTTCCGGGACATACACCATATGTTCAAAAGCACAAGAATTCCATTTATCTGTGTATAATCAAGACCAATTTAAATTTCTTTGAGTTCAAGTGAGGTTAGAGGCTGCGGGATAATGAAACCAATGTGGAAGAGGAGGGAAGGGAGGCTCAGGAGAGGTGTGAGGCATGGAGGAGGAGGCAAATGCAGGGGAAGAGAGGTAGCAGTAAGATGGAGCAGTGGAGGAGAAGGTGGAAGGAAGGGCAATAGAGCAAGTAATAGGGGTACAAGAGGGACATATGGAACAGTTGACGACTGAGGGAGGACAAATAGAGCCAGTGAAAGGAGGGGTACCCTGGATAGCAGGAGGTGGATATTTTAAACCTCTTGACTTCTGTTTTAATCTAATCCTTAACTTTTCACTTGACAAAAAAAAACTACTTCAGTTAACCATCAAATTTTAATCCCAAAATGAAACAAAAAGCTTTTCTGTACAGTCTACAAGCCAGTTAGAATGATAAAGGCCTGCACCCCGGAAAAGCCAGTAGTAATTTTGAGATTGGGAAATCAAAACTCCGATTTGCAATTGCATTTTGAAAAAACAAATTTGTCCAGATTTATGTGCAGATGTGTTTTGTGTTGGCAAAATCGTTTTAAATGCACCCAACCTAGTTTTGAACTGAGCAAAACCTAGCAGTGCTATCTGCAGCAAGCAGCAAAAGATGAGATGCAGGATGTTGTGGGTTGGTAATGAATGGATTTGGACCATAATGTTGCAAAGCTGAAACATTCATAGTACATTTGGCACATGGGATTTGGCACCCCTGTAATAGCATATCATCAATATTTTATCATAATGAGCAGATATAAATTTTATGAAATCTTACATGGAAAATAACTTCCTCAGCTTAGTGGCATCATCTTTCCAGTAAGATTGAATGCTGAAAGTGAATTTATAAAACAGCCCTGAAATTGAGTTGTGGGAAAGAAAGATTAGGACCTGAGACAAATGAAAATTAATACATTTATTTTACACTTGTGATTTTGATCAAAATCTTCAAGATATTCAGAGCAACTGATAGGGCAGAGAGAAAAATGATTTCTGCTAGTTTGGAAGTCGAGGATTAGGGGGCATAATCTAAAAGTTAATGCCAGATCTTTTAGGAGAGAAATTAGGAAACACTTCTACATGTTGGGGGTAGGGTAGAAGTTTAGAATGCTTCCACAAACAGCAGTTGCTGCTAGGCGAATTGTAAATTTTAAATTTGAGATTGGTAATCTTTGTTAACCAAAGACATTGAGGATTTGGAGTAAAGGAGGGTATTTGGAGTTGGGTTGCAGATTAGCCATGATCTCCTTGAAAGGTGGAAGAGGCTTGAGGCGAAATGGTCTACTCCTGTTTCCGCTTTCCTTCAGGTGAAAATAGATTTTGTTGCAATGTCATGCTGATAATCCAGAATTTTGCAAAATAATTCACTTACTTAACCATAGAAATCAAGAGGAGGAAACTATAAAAATAGCAACCAAACATGGATTTCTATTTCTCTTAGTAAGAAGCCCAAAATAGTTTTCTATGGACTAAACTCTATTCCAAAATACATTGGCAATGCTTTTTAAATTGCACGAATTGGATATTCCTCAGTGAAATTGTGGTCAGGGTTTGGTGTCTCTTGGTAATTTGATACTTGAAATGATCATGCCCAGAGACCAGGTTTGCTATTGATATGGCTACATAAACATTGATCATTTGTGCAGAGGGCATTCTAACTCCAGCTTCAGAAATACTTTGAACAAATCAAGAGTTGAACAACAATGCCAGTGTATCATATTTGAAAGATCCCACACACTACTTCAAATGAGTCCAGTGGGCCCCCTGGGCTGTTTTGAGTTAAAATTGCAGTTACTGTGAACTCAAAACTAGTGTAGAATGCTCCCCGCCCCCAAAATCAGGTCTTTAAACCAGGTGGCATGAGAAGATCTCACCGCTTTAGTTTTATTGTATGCGGGTGTCAGATGGGTTCTGAAGCCTCTGTTATACAGCCACTTTTGTAAAAATGAGCAAATAAAACCATGAATATGAAAGTGGTGGTGTATTCACAGCTTTAGTATTGAATCCTGAAGATTCTTTGTAGTTATTTTCTAAGTCATGTCAAGTTAAGATCCCTTTTAAAGTCCATCAATTGTAAGAATTGTTGGAACAGTCTGCAAGCGTTTACTTTTTTTAAAAATATATATTTGCAAAGGAACAGGGATAGGCCATTCAGTCTCAAAACCAGTTCTGCCATTCAGTTAGATGATGACTGATCTGTGAACAAAAACAGAATTACCTGGAAAAACTCAGCAGGTCTGGCAGCATCGGCGGAGAAGAAAAGAGTTGACGTTTTGAGTCCTCATGACCTTTCAACAGAACTCATACCTTAATTCCATCAAAACACCTTGTTTCAGTAATCCTTTATTCCTTTGCTCATCCAAAATTTAAAAAAAAGTCTGTTTTGAAATTTTCAGTTGAACTAGCCTCAAGAGCTTTTCGGAGGAAGAGCTCTTCTACATAAAGACATCTCAAATCAGTCCTTTGTAGGGACTCCAAAGGGCAACATGATCTATAATTCAGTAGAAATTAGCTCTCACTCAAAAAGGGTGTAAGGACGACTGACACTGAAGTTACACTTGGGCTACTTGCCTGACATTCAAGGTGCCCTAAACCTAACAAGACATACCTGACCTTGACACTAGGTGCCAATGTGGAAGTGCTCCATTCTTTTTGTAAAGAAGTGCTTTACTTGTAAAGCACTTCTTTTTGTAAAGAAGTGCTTTCTGACATCACAAATTCTGGTGTCTCCCTAAGCAGCCCAATGGAGACCAGCTTCCATACCATTGCCATTCTCGGCAAACTTTCCTTCTGGGAAAGCACCAGATCGCTGTCCTGTCTCAGGATGCTGAAGGTCAGCTTCTACTACTTTGGGAGCTGCAAGAATAACATGTACTACCTTTAAGGCAAAGAATATTCCATGGTGCTGCACAAAAAGTTGGTAGGAGAGGTTTCAAACTAATCAGGACACTTCTGGATGAATTTCAAGTCATTATATGCCAGTGCTAAAGAATGGAGCACTTCCACATTGGCACCTAGTGTCAAGGTCAGGTACGTCTTGTTAGGTTTAGGGCACCTTGAATGTCAGGCAAGTAGCCCAAGTGTAACTTCAGTGTCAGTCGTCCTTACACCCTTTTTGAGTGAGAGCTAATTTGTACTGAATTATAGATCACGTTGCCCTTTGGACTCCCTACAAAGGACTGATTTGAGATGTCTTTATGTGATACAGATATGCAGCTGCAAAGAGGAAACTTACATTGTATTTGACTCTTAAGTCCTAGAGGCGAAAGGACAGTATACTAACCTAAAATACACCCACTACTTGATGGATCTCTCTCCCGGATTTATTTTCCAAATGCTATGAGAAATGATCATTCTATTTTGTGGGCAATCAGCTAAAGTAGGAAAATGGGTTTAAACTGTTGGGATATTGACAGGATTGGGTTGCTCGGAAGTATAGATAAATATTCTTTTGACAGACACGTGGGCAAGATTGTACAGAATGGTTTTACAGCTGTCTGCACATTGACAGTGGCTTTCACAGGAAACCAGAAAGAATAACAGGAAACATGTGCATGCAGAAGTGATTGTTGCAATCACAAAATGGTCCAGCTACATTTAATGGTTATGTATGTTGGACAGTCTCGTTGGTGGATTTTGTGATGCATAAGGTTTTGCGCAACTAAAAGGAAGGGTGTAAATTTTGTCAGCGCTGTAGGAATAGACATGGAAAGGCCAAGCAGGTTCACACTGCTGTGTTAAGCCATTTTGCAGTGGTCCCACAACAATATGGTTGGCCCTTAACTGCCCTCAGAATTGGCCTAGCAAGCCACTCAGTTGAGTCAAACTACTACAAGATTAAAATTGAATGAACTACCTGGTATCAAGCTAGGCACTGGACACTGCAAAGGCACATCAATCCAGCCAACCATGCAAACTCCTCCTCACTAACACATGATGCTAAAATTGAAAGCACTGTGCCTCAGGCAAGTCAAGAAACAGACCAGCATAGTCATATGGAATCCTACCTTTCAGCGAACTTCCCAGACAACCCACTGTAGGACAGACTCACCAGAGGTAATGGAACATTGACTCCGGACCTCATGGAGTCACTTGGCATTAAGCCAAACATGGACAAGGAGACCTCCTGTTGATTACCACCTACTACCCTCCCTCAGCTGGTAAATCAGTACTTGTCTATGTTGAAAACTACTTGGAAAAAAGTACTGAAGATAGCAAGTGTGCATAATGTACTCTTGTGTAGGTGACCTCAATGTCCATCACCAAGCATGGATCCATAGCACAACTGTAAGAAGATATGGATATGTTATGAATGGGCAAAAATTTGGCAGAACGAATGTAATGTGGGAAAATGAGTTTTTCCACTTTGGCAGGAAGAATAGAAAAGCAGAATATTGTAAACTGGTGAGACTGTAGAATGTTGCCGTATAGAGGAATCTGGGTGACCTTGTAAACCACAAAATTAGCATGCAGGTACAACGTGCAGTTAGGAAGACAAATGGAATATTGGCCTTTATTGCAAAGGGGATGGAATATAAAAGCAGGGAAGTCTTTCTACAACCGTACAGGACATTGGTGCGAACACACCTACATTACAGCATACAGTTTTGGTCTCCTTATTTAAGGAAGGACGTACTTACATTGGATGCAGTTCAGAGAAGGTTCACTAGGCTGATTCCTGTGATAAAAGGGTTGCCGTATGAGGAAAAGTTGGGCCTTTACTCATTAGAGTTTAGAAGAATAGAAGGTGATATCATTGAAACATTTAAGATTCTGAGGGGGCTTGACAGGTTAGATGCTGAAAGTATGTTTCCCCTTGAGGAAATCTAGAACTAAAGAGCACAGTTTCAAATTAAGGGGTTTCCCATTTAAGATGGGCTTGAGGAATTTCTTCTCTGGGGTTTGTTAGTCTTTAGAATTCTCTACCTCAGCAGCAGTGGAGACTGGGTGATTGAATATATTCAAGGCTGAGTTAGACAGATTTTTGATCCACAGTGGAGTTGAGGTTTAAGGGGGCAGGTAGGACAGTGGAGCTAAGGCCTTAAACCAGTTCAGCTAGAATCTTATTGAATGGTGGAGCAAGCTTGAGGGGCCAAATGATGACGACCTGCTCTTATTTCCTGTGTACAAACCAAGCTAAATCCTGAAGGACATAACTGCCAGCCTGGGCTTGCAACAGGTGGTGAGATAACCAATATAAGGGGAAAATCTACTTCACCTTATACTCACCAGCCTACCTGTTGCAGATGCATCTGGTATTCCTTGCACTGTTATACTCCATAAGGCCAGTCAGTGATGAATAGCACTGGAGCAAATATTTACTCAGTCTAACATATTTATTTAGAGTGAAACATTACAAGCATATGCCTCCGAACTCAATTGCACCTCGGTTTCAGTGAGTGTATCTTTATGTGCTCAAGTGAAACTCCTATTAATGCCTTCCCCCTGCATACAATTAAGCACAAATGATATACAATTAATATTTTCCCTGAGGGCCCTCTCCAACATGTTGTATAGCACTACCTAAATGGAATAGATTCAGAACAGATCTAGCTGCTCAAAACTGGGCTTCCATGAGGAGCAGTAGGTGATCAGCGGCAGCAGAATTCTGTTTGCCCATAACCTGTAACATCATGGCTGGTATATTCCTCATTTTGTGACGACTGTCATGGCTACTGTCAAGCGATGGGATCGACCCTGGTTCAATGAGGAGTGTAGAATAGCATGCCAGGAGCAGCAGCTGGCTTGCATAACAAGTGTAGTGTCGGCCTGGTGAAGCTACAACATGGGACTCCATGCATGCTAAACAGCGTGAGTACACATGATAAACAGATCAAAATGATCCCACAACCTACACATTTGATCATGGCTCTGCCATTCTGCCACATCTAGTCGTGAATGGTGGTGGACAATTAAACAACTAAATTGGAGGAGGAGATTCAATGAACATTCCCATCCACAATATTGGAGGAACACAATACATCGTTGCACAAGGCAAGGCTGAAGCATTTGCGCACACACACTCCTTCTGGGCCTCCTTCTGAGGTCTCCATCATAGCTGCGAGTCTTCAGCCAAGTTGATTCACTATATTAATTTGTGGATGTGAATTGCTTATATTTGGACGTGTGTTGATGTTACGGTGGGGGTTAATTTAATCAGCCTTGATTTCTTCTCTCATCACCTGTCTTTAAACAGAAAGGTATTTTTGATTTGTTCCTTTTATAGGTGGTGATGTATTTTCCCCAACCCCTCAATTTTGGAGTGACACAATCCTCTATTAATAGCCCCACAGCAAACTCCAAAGGGTACAATGAAAGCGTTAGTTTATTTTTACACACACAAAATGCAGAGAGGGGGTGTCACCATGTAACCCTAATACTTTCATACAATAAAAGAAAGGGAAGGAAAGAGGTACAAGGCAAAAACCACAGACAAAATAAGAATTATTGTTTTACATGTATACAGAGTCCAGAATCAAAGTTCATAGGTGTATTCTTTGAGTCCACAGGATGATGAGATTAGTCCATAGGGATTAGTTTAGTCTTGTAGGCATTGGTACAGAATTTTAAAATATTCTAGTAGAAAACAGTGTATGTGGGGCTAGGCAATTTAAACCTGCACAGCTCTGCTGATGGAAGATGGTAGTCAGAGGCAGGCTGTTAGCCTGGGGGCCTGTTTCTCTTTGAGGTTAAACAGCGACTGAAGATGGAATCTGAAAACTCTAATTAAAGCAGTTTCACCAGCTCAAGTCTCGGTCATATGTTGGTGGTTTTGGGTCGAGCCATTCAGCTAACAAGGCAAGGCCCCTTGTTAAAACCCATTGTGTCTTGAGCAGGTAACTGTGGAACCATTAGCACAAATTTGGAGATGAGTCATAAAAAGCCCTGCCTTTGTCCAGTGCTGTATGGGGCTGATGCCTCGCATACTAGTCCTTTGCGTTGGTTTGGCTGTAATGTTCATAAGAAACAAAGGGATGTCACCTTTTAGGAGGATGAGGACTTAGCTTTTGTCCATTGAAACTGGTCAGAATTTTCCAGAACCACCAGCACGTGATCAGCTGCAGCCATTTTATCAGTTCAGCAATTTGTCCATTTTTTTAAAAAACAGAATTTAAGCAAGAGAGTATGGAAGAAAACCAAAGTTTTTAGATTTTTATGCCTCCTTGGTATGATTTTTGGGTTGACCAGAAAATTATGCAAGTTATGCAACTTTCTGACAAGGCATGTTACTTGGTGTTGTGCGGTATGTTCAAACTAGCCCATTAACTTGTGTGATGAGCAAGTTATGCCAGGCATTTAGCTGCCTGTTCGGTTTACAATTTGGTATTCCCTGCACTTGCACAGTCACTCCCCGAATGAGAGGACGGGCAATTGAATTGTTCCCAGATCCTTTTGTTCCAGGAACCAAGTCTGAGGATACGTACGAATTCTGGTGTGGCAATTCATTCATTTTGCAGAAACATTCCATTTTCATTATATGCAGAAGTTAGAAACTACAGATGTGACCCTACTTTATTTTTACTACAAAATTATGCTCTGCTTGAGGTCTCAATTAGTGGATAATTTTGGGGAGAATATTATTTCGGGATGAAATTTAAATGGGTTTTGGGAGGCAGAAGAGATGGGCAATGTGCATAGATCTGAAACGGTGAATAGCCCAGGGTGCCTTTTTTATAGTAATTAGCCACCTCACTTTCAAAACCTTACAGGGAAAGATGATGTGCTTCAAAAAGGTGTGCTGTTAAGTTACTGGCTAAAGTGTTCCAATGAAAGGTGTCAATTATTGTCCATATTCCTTACTGTGTGATCATGAACCTGGTGCTTTACCGTGTGTGTTCTCATTTTAATTTAATTTCCCTATTTCACAATCTTCTTTACAGGAAGAATGCGACAAGTTAGGAGGCAGCTTTATGCTCAGTCATCTGCACCAGGACAAGGATTGTTATGGCAATGGGAAAATGATGAAGGTGGCTGGACAGCCTACGAAATGACTATCTCCATTTTCATTGAGAATTGCCTCACTGGAAGGCAACAGATGGCTGACTTAGGGCAATTTGGTTATAACTACGTAGTGGATTTGACCACTTCATGTCAGATAAACAGAATCACTGGGTTCAGGAGACGAGTTCAAAGACTTTCTGATACACCCTATCCATCAGCTGTTTTTGGACCATTTCACAGAGGTCAAATATGTTCTTGCAATCAGTGTCTAGCTTATACTGGCTCTGGGCCCATTTTAAATCGTAGTCGACACACTGTCTCCAACTTAGCAGGCCCTTCTACTCAGCTAACTTCTAACAGGTTATCTCTAATGGTGTCTCATAACCATGGATACTCCCCTTACAGCAAGAGGCCGGCATCTATGGGCCCAATGCCTGTCACAAGTACTCTTTGGCCTGCAACCACAGCAACTACTGTAGGTCAATCTACAACTTCTGGCTCACACTTCAATGGTTCAAGGTATAGTATTAAAACCTACTGCTATATGTTCATTTGTAATTTAAAGGACATTGCTTCCTCAATGATACAGAACATGTTGGCTTAATCTAGGCTCTACGTGGAACTGCTGAGGGTGAATTAGTCGCTGCAGTTATATTGGATGCACTCAATGCCTGCCCAGACAAAATAAATATCTTTTTCTATGTTTTGACTTTGAGAGCACACAGAATGATTGTCCATCGTAGCAGTCTCAATATGCCCTGGGAAGCATATAATGTATTTGAATGGCATAAGACTCACCTTTGAGCTAAATCTGGTTTAAACCAGCATGCAGTTAACAGCAACTTGCATATATTAGCACTTTTACACAAAATATCTCCAGGAGCTTCAAAGTAGCATTATCAAACAAAATTGGGCACCAAGCCCACACATGAGGATACATAACCAAAAATTTGGTCAAAGGGGCGTATTTTGAGGAAACAAGAGGCTTAGGGAGGGAATTAAGCTTGGGGCCTAAGCAGCTGAAGCTCCAGCCACCAACAGTGTATTGATGAAAATTGGGAACGTGCAAGAGGCCATAATTGGAGGAGCACAGAGATCTTGAAGGTTGTAAGGCAGAGGAAGTTAGAGATAAGGAGAGCCAAACCTTTGGAGGAATTGGAATGCTGGGTTAAGAATTTTAAAATTAACATGTTGCCAGATCGGGAGTTAATATATATCAGTGAATGCAGGATGATGAGTGAACAGAATTTGGTGCAAGTTAGGATATTCCTACTTGAGGATTGATGCAAGTGTACAGATGCTCCCGGGGGCCACTAAAACCAAACAAGTTCATTGTAATTGCAGAAAATATTTCAGTATTTAGCAACAAAGGCATGTGGGATGTAGAAGAATTTGACGAAAAGCAAAAATGTTTTTCTGATGGCTGGCTAGCATTGATCCCTCATCTAACATCTTTGAAATATTGATGATTTTATAGAATCACAATTGCTACGGTGCAGGAGGAGGCCATTTGGCCCATTGTGTCTGCACCAGCTCTGTGAAGGAGTAACTGTTCCCCGTTTCTCCCTGTAACCCTGCACATTCTTCCTTATAACAGTCTAATTCCCTTTTGAATGCTTCGATTGAAACTGCCTCCACCACAATCTCAGGTAGTGCATTCCAGATCTTAAACACACACTGCGTGAGAAGGTTTTTGTTCGTCATTTTTGCTTCTTTTGCCAATTACTTTAAAACTGTGTCCTCTCATTCTTTATCTTTCATGAATGGGAAGAGCGTCTCCTTATTTTGTCTGCCCAGACCAGTCAGGATTTTGAATACTTCTGTCAAATCTCCTCTCTGCTTCTCTTGATAATGTGTAACATGACAGGATTAGTTAATGACCTCAGAGTAAAGCCATCCCTAGGTAGTAATGACAACAATGATCTAATTTTACATCTGGTTTGAAAGGGAGAAGAGTGGGTCTAAGATGAATATCTTACACTTTAAATAAGGGCAACTATGTGGGCATGAAAGCTGAGCTAGCTGAAGTGAACTGGGATACTAGGCTAGAGGATAGATCAATAGAGAAGCAGTGCCAGACATTTAAGGGGCTATTTTAGAATATTCAGAATAAGAATATTCCTAATGTAAAGAAAAGTTCTAATGGGAGGGTCCACCATCCGTGATTAACTGAAGAAGTTGAGGGAAGCATCATATGTGAGGAATAAGCACATAACTGTGCAAAGATGAGTGGCAGGACAGATGATTGCTCAGAATATAAAGAACGGCAGAGAATGACTAAAAGGTTAATTAGGAGAAAGAAATTAGAATATGAAAGAAAGCTAGCTAGAAATGTCAAAACGCATATTGAGTTTCTACAGGTATTTAAAAAGGAAAAGAATAAGTAATGTGAGTGTTGGTCATCTAGAGAGTGACAGTGGGGAGCTAATAGTAGATAATAAGGAAATGGTGGAAGAAATAAATATTTTGCTTCTGTGTTCTCTATAGAGGATACAAAAAATATTCCAGTAATAGCTATAAATCAGGAGGTGAAAGGGAGAGGGGAAGTTGGTGAAATTGAAATCACTAGGGAAGCGGTACTGAACAAACTGGAGCTGTGGGCTGATAAGTCCACTTGATTATCTGCTCCTATCACTGCTTGCTTGTCCCTACAACCACGCCACCCCCCTCCACTTCTCTCTCCACACACACACACACACACACACACACACACACACACACACACACACACACCCCACCTCCCCACCACCTTAAGCCAGCTTATATTTCACCCCTCTCCTTGGATTCACCCAGTTCTACTGAAGGGTCATGAGGACTCGAAACGTCAACTCTTTTCTTCTCCGCTGATGCTGCCAGACCTGCTGAGTTTTTCCAGGTAATTCTGTTTTTGTTTTTGATAAGTCCGTGTCCATTGGACTACATCCTAGGGTCTTAAAAGAGGTGGCTAATGAAGTAGTAGGTGCACTGGTATTAAATTTCCAAAATTTGCTAGATTCTGGAAAGGTTCCATCAGACTGAAAAATAGCAAATATTCAAGGAGGGAGGCAGAAAACAGGAAACTATAAGCCAATTGATGTCAGTTGTGGGGAAGTTGTTAGAATCGATCGTTAAAGAGATTATAGCAGGGCACTTCGAAAAACTGAAGGAAATTGGGAAGAGTCAGAATGGTTTTGTGAGAGAAATCATGTTTAACCAATTTATTGGAGTTTTTTGAAGGAGTAACTTGTGCAGTGGATAAAAGGGAGCCTGTAGACATACTGTGCTTGGATTTCCAGATATTTGATAAGCTGTCACATCAAAGATTATTGTGGAAAAATGAAAGCTTATGGTGTATGGGGTAACATATTAGCATGGATAGAAGATTGGCTGTCAGAAAACAGAGAATGCATAAATGGTCTTTCTCTGATTGGCAGGATGTGACGAGTGGAGTCCTGCAGGGGCATGTGCTGGGCCTCAACTTTTTACAATTTACATCAATGAATTAGATGAGGGGAGTGATGGTAACTAAATTTGCAGATGACACAAAGATAGGTAGGAAAGTATGTTGTGAAGAGGACATGAGGTTGCAGACAGGTTGAGTAAGTGGACGAAGATCTGGCAAATGGAGTTTAATGTGGGAAAATGTGAAGTTCTTCACTTTGGAAGGAAGAATAAGAATGCAGAGTATTACTTAAACAGAGAAAGACAACAGAATTCCAAGGTAGAGAGGGATCTAGGTGTTCTAGTTCATGAATCACAAAAAAGTTAGTATGCAGGTAGAGCAAGTAATTAAGAAGGCTAATGGAATGCCATCCTTTATTGCAAGAAAAATTGAGCATTAAAAGTAAGACTGTTAAGCTTCAGTTATACAGGTCATTGGTGTGAATTCATCTTGAATACTTGTGTGTAGTTTTGATTGTCTTATTTAAGGAAAGATGTGATTGTGTTGGAGGCAGTTCAGAGGAGGCTTACTAGATTGATACCTGGAATGAGTGGGTTGTCTTATGGGGAAAGATTGGGCAGACTGGGCTTGTTTCCACTGGAGTTTAGAAGAGTGAGGAGTGATTTGATTGAAGTATATTAGATCCTGAATGGTCTTGACAAGGTGGATGTGGAAGGAGATGAAAATATTTTTGAGGGTTGTGCAACTTTAGAACACACTGCCTCAGAAGGCAGTGGAGGAGGGATCGTTGAATATTTTTAAGGTGGAGGTAGATTCTTGTTAGGCAAGGGAATCAAAGGTTATCGGGTAGATGGGAATGTGGAATTAAAAGCTGATGGGTCATGATCTTATTGAATGGCAGAGCAGGCTCTAGGAGTCAAATGACTTCCCTCTGCTCCTATTTCTTATGTTCTCCACGGAAAACAGTCCCAACTTCTCCAGTCTATCTTTGTAACTGAAGTTTATATCATTACTATTTCTAGGACCTTGCTGTGTGCAAATTGGCTGCTAAATTTCCTCACATTGCAACAGTGACTACACTTCAAAAGTAATTCATTGGCTGTGAAGCATTCGAGACTTCCTGAAGTTCTGAAAGATGCTATATTAATGTATGTTTTGTTTGGGAAGTAGTGGTGAGGATATGAACAGGTAGAATGTAGCAAGTTTATTTAATTAAACTGGATGAGGTTTCAAAAAAGGTCACGTTAATTGTATTGTCTTTTTTTAATTGCACCATCTACAGAAGTGCAAAATGAGGGATGGATCATTTGGGGCTAAGGTGAAGAGACTTTTTCATTTGCTGTGAATCTTTGGGGTTCTCTACCTCAACTGCATACTCAGCCATTGAGTATATTTGAGGTTGAGATCGATAGGTTTTTGGACACCAAGGGAATCAAAGGATATCAAGATAGGTTGGAAAGTAGACTTAATGTAGAAGTTCAGCCATTGCTGAATGAGGGAGCAGACTTGATAGGCTGTATGGCCTACTCCTCCTTTTGTTCTTGCATATAGCCACAGAATTGTTTGGATTTCATAAATTTCTGAACAAAAATGTTGAATATTGTATAGCTACTGCTCTCAACTTGACACTGATGGAGTCCTTTTCACCTGTCAGGCATCTTATTCAGTTGCTCACAGTTGGAGGCCAGTTTGAGATACATTGGGGTGGCTATTGAGTGGTTTTAAATTGATCATTGTCCTTCTGGGAGGTTGGGTGAAGAAACAGATGGAACCTGATTTGCTGTTAGAGGTACTGATCACTGAGAGGCTTTATTTTAAAATCAAATGATGATTGAGTTAAAAACCACTTGGCGTTCTGTGCATCAATCTCTGACTTCAGTTTAACATGAAGTATTGGGACCTCTCAGAGTCCATTCAAGGAACTTGGCATTCTTTCAGTAGGGCAGTGCACAGAATTGCAGTTGGAGTGAGTCTCTCACTGTGCAATGGAGGAAATTGGACCAGTGTTCTGTTTTCCAGCTGAAAGTTTGCTTCAGTTGTCATTCTTGGCAAGAGTAATGTTTGAATTGTTGGGGAGATGTGGAAGGGTTCTGCAATGTTTGACTTGTTTTGCATATGTTTTAAGATGCCATTAGGTAAATGCCACTAAAACAAAATAATCACCCACTTTGATTACTTTGGGGCATACGAAATCAGCCCTAATGCTGTTTTTTTTTTTGTGGCTGTTTTTATTAGAGCTGTCACAACCCCACCACCACCACACCCCGCCGCCCCATCTCTCCTCCACCCCCACCCCTCCCAACACTGCCAACACGGTCAGCTAAGGTGAGGGGATCGCTTGAAATAAAGTATTGTTTTTGGCCCCGTTTCCCATCTCCTGGTTCAATACATTTTTAAAAAGTAGAAAACTTTCAAATATCTTTTTCTTTGGGGTAATAAAATAAGTTTCCCTTGGATCTATAATTGGGTAGCGTTACTAGGCTTCATGAGATTTTTCCTCATGATGATGGCCAAGTCTTATTCTTCCTGCCTGGTTATATTTAACTGCTCTACTCAGCTCTGGCAAACAGTGCATAACTAACAGTTATTGGGGGGGAAAAAAGGAATTTCTCTATACCACCTGCAAGTTTCTCTCCAAGTCATACACCATCCTGACTTGGAACCATATGTTCCTTCACGTCGCTGGGTCAAAATCCTGGAACTCCCTTCCTAACAGCACTGTGGGTTTGCCTACACCACATGGACTGCAGCGGTTCAAGAAGGAGGCTCACCACCACCTTCTCAAGGGCAATTAGGAATGGGCAATGAATGCTGGTCTATCCAGTGATGCCCACATCCCATGGGCAAATATTTAAAAAAAAGAGTAGTTTAGGTTGAAAGCTTCAACCCGAATAATGGCCTTTCATCAGATTCATTAGATTATTTTCCATGTTTGCGAACCATTCCCTGTCTCGTAATGATGGTGGGGGGCTGCTTAGTTTCACTGTCTGATAATGGCAGGCGGGGGTGGGGATCAGTGTCTATAATATAGTCTATAAACACTAGGCTACAGCCACGGGTTAAATTTTCCAAATATTAATTTACTTTTCTGCTTTTCGGTTTTAGAGGTAGTTTTACATTGTGGGTTAGAATGCTTGGGAGAACCTGTAGGTGCACTTGGAACTTTTGCATCATATTGTTAAATTTTCAGGTCTGTATGGATAATTTGTTAGACTCTTATAATTTCTATTGAACTAACTTGCTCATTTTTATTGATCTAACTGGTGCATGTACATGTTTTATGCAACGCAACTTTATTTAATTTTATACTAACAAATGACTTCTGAGCTCTTTCTCCTCACCTGACCCTATTATCAATAAAAATATATTTCTCTTTCTGCTTTATCTACACTCATCCCTGTCACCTACTGTCCTTATCCCCAGTTATCTCTAACCATTGCTGCCCTCTCAGAGTCTTCCTCCACCTGTCCCATCACTCAAATGCTGTCATATTGAGAATAAGATCGGAAAACTAAGCAAAACACTGCAGGTGCTGGAAATCTGAAAATGAAACAGGAAGCTCAATAGAATTGGCAGATGAAGCGGCACCTGTGGAGAAACAAAGCCAGTCAGTTGATGGTTCTCCCCTAAGACCTTTCTCTCTCAGACCTGAAATGCTGATTGATTGTCATCTGTTGTCCCCATGTGTGCAGTCTTTCTTTTATGATCTATACTTTCATTCTTGCCTCAGTGCACGTATGTTTCAGCCTTTGGCTCTGTTTCTACTACACCTTTACCTTTCCTGCTGGGCCTATAGCAGACACCACTGCCTGATCACCAAGATAACAGAGCCTCCTGTGGTCACCAGCGTAGTGTCCTGCAGTCAGCAAGCATTTTTGAGGCTACAGAGAAGAAAAATTAGTGGCTTTTCTTGCAGTAGTAAGTTGAGTCTAGATGGCTGGATGGAAAAAGATGCTGTTGCATGAACTAATTTTTGAAATTTGCTCATTTAGGCAAGTAACCTACACAATACAAACAGCTATTTGGGGAAAAGCTTGCAGTGAATCAAAGTTATAGGAGATCCAATTAAAGATATTTCACAAAAATAAAATACTGCAGATGCTGGAATCTGAACAGGGTTTTCCACCTTGCCTGTTGACCTAATAAAAGTGAAGATGGGAATAGCAGCACACTTCCTGTCGTTCTTGTGACATGTGCATCACTTACTACTTCATGTATCATTTAGTAAAGTTTACAAGCAGCCTGCCATTCCGTTCTTTCCATTGTGCAGTACCACACCTAGCTGTGATTCTCTCAGTTTACTGAGCTTTACTTTGGATGTTATGGTATAGAACTGAGATGGTTTCAGTCTGCTTTCTCTCCATCTCTTGAGGTTGTTCTCTCATGCAAAGCCCAGTTCTACAGACAGCAGCAGTCCTCACAAACTGTGTCTGATCTTCATCCCTTAGTTTCACATTTCTGTCTTTACTGGGCACTCACATCTACACAACATCCAAGCTGGAAGTATGCTGTGATGCTCATCTGGGCCAAAGAGCTTGTTGATATTCACTGTGAAAGCTTGCTTGTATGGAAATGGCCACATTGTTTGAAGTATGGACTCTGACTAGGATTGACCCAGCCATGACCTTCAGGCTCATAGCAAGCATGTTAGAAAGGCAGTGTGGTTGGGTGAGGGTCTGAAAGCGATGGACTTTAGGGTAGAAGGGTTAAGAGGAAAAGGGTGGGGTCAATAAATTCAGTTCCCTTGATGTAACTGAAAGTATCACCAGGTTTAATAACCCACACAGCCTAGAAGATCTCCATTTCCCTCCCCTGTTTCTGCTGATTTGGTCAATCTTTACCAAAACACAAATAGTAGCTTGAGTGGAATTTTTAAAATTCTGCCAGTGTTTCTGCTTCTGTTCATTCTACCAGGAGCCAAAGCTGCTAAGCATTGACCAATGAGCAAATACAATGAATACAATATTCCCCACCTCCACCACCTTGCACATATTCAGCCAGGAGTTGCTGGGTCAGTGATCAGAACAACTTGTGAAGTATTGCTTGTAGCCACCTGCACCCCAGGCTACTTCATGAGAGCAGAAAGGAAGGAAAAAATAGGCAAGAGAGGAGGATTGCAGAGTTATTATGAAAAAACACGATATCTATTACAACATGAAGTCCCTGACTTTAGTAACCTGTCAATCACTAAATAACCAAGATAAATGCCTGCAGCAGCAACTTAGCTCTCTCTACTGTTAATATTGTGCTTGGCAGATTTTGCATGATATATGTTTCATTAAAACCAGAAATTTTGCAACCCCCCCCCCACCAAACTGACAGCTTGGCAAAGTTCAAAAAAAGTCCAAGGTGTTTTGTACTGTTGCTCCTTAATACAATGGAAATTTATATTAAAACATCACTGTACATGCTAGAGTTGGATGCTGCTGTCTGTTCTTTCTTTCCTGTTTTCTCCATCCTCTTTCTGCTGGAGTGCAATTTCACAGGTACCCTCCCCAAATCACCCTTCTCCTTGTGTGAGCCTGGATGGCAAATGTTGGCAGGACATGTGACCCCAATGCAAATCACAGCAGGGTCTGACTCTTGTCCCCACCCATTATTTACACATGCCCATCGTTCCAGCAGGTGCCACTGAATGTAGACCAAGTTCAGAACCACTGGTTGATATTTTTCTTCTTCAACCCAAGAGTGCTAAGTTCAGTTGTGTTTTCCCAAATGCTTCCCTGCTTGAAATGAACCAATGTGGTAAAGGACTGGGGAAGGGAGGAACATATCAACTTTTGCTACCAGCTGATAATGCATTCCAACACATTGTTCTATGTCCACATTCATAGCTGTAAGTAGCTTGCTCTTGCAAAATTTCCACACATTGTTTTAATCAAGATACTTCACCGTTAGGAGTGAGGAGCTGAGGATACCAGAAATGTTGGGGAACACAGGGTTTAGTGAGAGGGAGGAACTGAAAGGAATCAGTATTAGTAGGGAAATGGTGTTGGAGAAATTGATGGGATTGAAGGCAGATAAATCTCCAGGGCCTGATAATCTACATTCCAGAGTACTTGAGGAAGTGGCCCTAGAAATAGTGGATGCATTGGTGGTCATCTTCCAAGATTCTATATACCCTGGAACAGTTCCTACAGATTGGATGGTAGCTTATGTAACTCCACTGTTTTAAAAAAGGAGGCAGGGAGAAAACAGGAAGTTAAAGACCAGTCAGCCTGACGCGGTCATGGGGAAAATTCTAGAGTCCATTATAAAAGATTTAATAGCTGAGCACTTGGAAAACAGTGGCAGAATCAGACAGTCAGCATGGATTTACGAAAGGAAAATCATGCTTGACAAATCTACTGGAATTTTTCGAGAATGTAACTAGTAGAGTTGATGAGGGGGAGCTAGTGGATGTGGTTTATTTGGACTTTCAGAAGGCTTTTGACAAAGTCCCATGTAAGAGATTAGTGTGTAAAGTTAAAGCACATGGGATCGGGGGTAGTATATTGAGATGGATAGAAAACTGGTTAGCAGACAGGAAACAATGAGTAGGAATAAATGGGTCTTTTTCCGAATAGCAGGGAGTGACTAGTGGGGTACCCAGGGATTGGTGCTGGGACCCCAGCTATTCACAATATAAATGATCTAGATGAGGGAGCTAAATGTAATATCTCCAAATTTTCAGATGACAAAACTAGGGAGGGTGAGCTGTGAGGAGGATGCAGAGATGCTTCACTGTGATTTGGACAAGCTGAGTGGGCAAATGCATGGCAGATGTAATATAATGTGGATAAATGTGAGGTTATCCACTTTGGTAGTAAAAACAGGAAGGCAGATTATTATCTGAATGGCTATAAATTGAGAGAGGGGAATGTGCAACGAGACCTGGGTGTCCTCGTACAACAGTTGCTGAAGGTAAGCATGCAGCTACAGCAGGCGGTAAAGAAGGCAAATGGCATGTTGGCCTTCATAGCCAGAGGATTCAAGTACAGGAGCAGGTGTGTCTTGCTGCAATTGTACAGGGCATTGGTGAGACCACACTTGGAATATTGTGTGCAGTTTTGGTCTCCTTATCTGAAGGATGTTCTTACTATAGAAGGAGTGCAGCAAAGGTTACCAGACTGATTCCTGGAATGGCGGGACTAACGTATGAGGAGAAATTGAATCGGTGGAGTTCAAAAGAATGAGGGGGGGGATCTCATAGAAACCTATAAAATTCTAACAGGACTAGACAGGGTAGGTGCAGGAAGGATGTTCCCGATGGTGGGGGAGTCCAGAACCAGGGGTCACAGTCTGAGGATACGGGGTAGACCATTTAGGACTGAGATGAGGAGAAATTTCTTCACCCAGAGATTGGTGAGCCTGTGGAATTCGCTACCACAAAGTAGTTGAGGCCAAAACATTGTATGTTTTGAAGAAGGAGTTAGATATAGCTCTTGGAGCAAAAGGGATCAAAAGATATGGGGAGAAAGCAGGAGCAGGCTGTTGAGTTGGATGATTAGCCATGATGAATGGCAGAGCAGGCTCGAAGAGCCAAATGGCCTACTCTTGCTCCTGGTTTCTGTTTCTATGAGAGCCATTAATGCCCAGCATCATTGTAATATTGATAGAAGAAGACCTGCTTCTAACTGCTCAGGGATATAATTGTCAATCTACCGTTTAAAAATACAGGCCAGCTGACCTGTTTCACTTCCACCCCCACTATTCCTACCAAGCATCCCCATAACCTTATAGACATCATCTTATGAAGCAGTTAACAAAAGACAAAATGGAGTCACAAAACCATGCAATCCTTTAAACAACTGACCAAATGCTTGATTAAAGTGGTAGGTTTTAAAGGTGATGTAAAAAAGGAGAGAGAAATAGAGAGGTGGAAAGGCATAGGGAAAAACTGCAGAGCTTAAGGCCTTGGCAGCTGAAGGCATGGCTGCCCGTGATGGCGCGATGAATATTAGGGATGTACAAGAGGCCGGAATTGGACGAGTTCAGATACCTGAGGGTTGTGGAGCTGGAGGAGGTCACAGAGGTAGGTTGGGTGAAGCCAATGGAAGGATTTGAACACAAGGGCGAGAATTGTAAATTCTAACTTTGCTGGATTTGAAGCGATTTTTATTTTTATTCATTCACGGGATGTGGGCTTCGCTGGCTCAGCCAGCATTTATTGTCCATCCCTAATTGCCTTTTAGAATGTGATGGTGAGCTACCTTCTTGAATCTCTGCAGTCTATGTGTTGTAGATACACCTACAGTGCTGTTAGGAAGAGAGTTCCAGGATTTTGACCCAGCGACAGTGAAGGAACGGCGATATATTTCCAAGTCAGGATGGCGTGGGGAGGGGAATTTCCAGGAGTGGTGTTCCCGTCTATCTGCTGTCCTTGTCCTTCTAGATGATCATGGTAGTGGGTTTGGAAGGTGCTGTCAGAGAAGCCTTGGTGAATTCCTGCAATGCATATTGTAGATGGTACATGCTGCCTATACTATGTGTCGGTGGTGGAGGAAGTGAAAGTTTGTTGATGTGCCAATCAAGTGGTATGGGAGCTGCATTTGTCCATGCAAATGGAGAGTATTCCATCATACTCCTGACCTGTGCCTTATAGATGGTGGACAGGCTTTTGTGGGGGGTCAAGAGGTGAGTTATCTGTCGCATGATTCCGTGCCTCTGACCTGCTCTTGTAGCCACAGTATTTATGTGGCTAGTCCAGTTCAGTTTCTGGTCAATAGTAAACCCCAGGATGTTGACAGTGGGTGATTCAGCGATGGTAATGCCATTGAATGTCCAAGGAGTGATGGTGAGATTCTCTTGTTGGAGATGGTCATTGCCTGGCACTTGTGTGATGCAAATGTTACTTGCCACTTGCCAGCCTAAGCCTGGAAATTGTCCAGGTCTTGCTGCATTTGGACATGGACTGCTTCAGTATCTGAGTCGTCGCAAATGGTGCTGAATGTTGTGCAAACATCAGCGAGCATCCCCACTTCTGACCTTATGATGGAAGGAAGGTCAGTGATGAAGCAGCTGAAGATAGCTGGGCCAAGGGCACTACCCTAAGGAACTCCTGCAGTGATGTCCTGCAGTTGAGATGACCGACCTCTGACTCCAACCACAACCACCTTCCTTTGTGCTAGGTATGACTCCAACCAACCGAGTTTTCCCCTTGACGTAGCACTCGGCCAAATGCTGCCTTGATGTCAAGGGCAGTCACTCTCGCCTCACCTCGAGAGTTCAGCTCTTTTGTCCATGTTTGAACCAAGGCTGTAATGAGGTCAGAGGTTGAGTGGGCCTGGCAGAACCCAAACTGGCCGCCAGTGAGCAGGTTATTGATAAGCAAGTGCTGCTTGATAGTACTGTTGATGACTCTTTCCATTGCTTATGATCGAGAATAGACTGATGGGGCGGTAATTGGCTGTGTTGGATTTGTTCTGCTTTTTGTGTACAGGACATACCTGTACACAAATTTTCACATAGCTGGGTAGATGCCAGTGTTGTAGCTGTACTGGAACAGCTTGGTTAGGGGTGCAGTGGTTGTAGATTAATGAGCTAAGATAAAAGCAAAATTCTGTGGATGCTGGAAATCTGGAATAAGAACATGAAATGCTGGAAAAGCTCACCAGCTCTGGCAGCATCTGTGGAGAGAGGAACAGAGTTAACATTTCGAGCCCATATGTTGATCAGCGAGCAGCAGGTAGTGGGTAAATGGGACATGGTGAATGCTCCTTTTCAGAGGTTGGATAATGGGAGGAAGATCAGAAGAGAAATAGCATAGTTGAGTCTAGAGGCAGCAAGGGTTTCAGCAGTGGATGAACTGAGAAGGGTGGACTCAGGTGATGTTGCACAGGTGGAAGTAGGAGTCAATGATGGAGAGAGTATGGAGCCAGAAGCTCAAGCTGAATGCTGCAGCTGTGAACTATCTGGTTCAGCTAAAGGCACTGTCTGGGGAGGAAATTTATGCTTATGCAAAACTGAATGTTGGACAAATGAGTCAATGGAAGGAATGAAACAGTTGGTAGTAAGATGGAACTGGGTGTTATCAGCATACCTGTGGGGTTTATTTTTATCTAATGGATATTTTTGCACAGCTGACAACATGGGTCAGGATGTAAAATGTTTCACTCTGCCAGACTGGTTAAATATCTAATTCTATAATTTTATTTTTCTCACTATGGGGAATTTTCATGATGTCAGACAGTTGTGCAGCTTTGGGTTCTGTAAAAAGGAAAATTATCAATTTACAACTAACCAGTGAACTTTTCTCAGGTTTTTATTGGGTAAGGGAGAACTGAAAGCATCAAAATGCCCCTCCATAGCTTCATCTGCAGTGAAGGTGTGAACCTGCTCACTGAAATACTATGTTTGCAACTCTTGCCACTTGTTTATACCAGCTATTTTCAACTCACCCTTACAAAAAGACACAGATTACAAGTTGAGCCAATTCCTTAATTTATTGAAGCAAATGGCTCCGTGGCTTTGATCACCGTGTGGCTTTGATCACCGTATGTCTGGAAGATGGTTATGTTTAGCTTCTGGCCTTTTAAGGCTTCTGCTCAGATGTAATCTGTGGGGAAGTGGTCTACGTAAGTCCTGAGGTCAGCTAGAGTTTAACAGCTGTTTGCTGAGGGAAGTCTGGACTTGGAAAGTTTTGGTTCCACGTCAGAAATAAACATAGGCACCTTTCCTCATTTATGTGTGCAATTTTGACACGTAATTGTGATGCCTGAAGTGTGCCAGCTACACTCCAACTTCTACACAGATAATTACTGTCAAATATTACAGGAATGCATTAATGCTGCAGAACGAGGAAGCAACTTTACTTGAGAAAGGCAAAACACAGTCAACCATGTGTATTTTATTAAAAACCTGAATGCGCTTAAGCAAAACACTTGAAGCAAAACAATTTCTGAACTCTCAGCTAGAGCAGCAATGGGAACGCTATGATCGACTCCTATGCTCTTGGGTAAGAACTGATCAAGCCTCCTGTTCCTGGTCACTGCCCTGTGAGCCTGATGGAAAGTTCACATCCCTGGGGTGGACTAGACTTTGATGCTTTATTTTGTTTTCTCATTAGGGCTTCACAGTGATCCCTTTTCCTGAGAACTTCAAGAGCTCTTTGATCCCAATGTTCTGGGTAGCAAAATAGACACCCCTTTTGTAACTCAGTTATATATTTACAACTTGAAGGAGTCAGAGGATGTGGCTGAAGGAGGATACAGCAGAGAAATGAGGTTTCCTGCAGAAGGAGGGCATACATGAATTACCTGGACCAACCTAAGCGTGGATGAGTAATGGATCCCTTATTCATGCAGATGTGTGTTGCACTGAGATTTTGTTCGCTCAGTTGTTGGGACCTGGAATGCTGTACCTCGAAAGGTGGTGGGAGCTGATTCCATAAATCATTTTAAAAAGGGGGTTGGAGAGCTGCTTAAAGCAGAGAAATTTACAGGGTTATGACCAAAAAAGTGGGACTGAAATGTGGGACCAAGCGTGATAGCTTTTTCAAAAAGCCTGCACAGACTCGGCAGGTGATGTGATTCATATACCAGCGTCAGTGAGTGTTTGGGAAATGAGAAAAGAAAAATGTGAGTGGGAATGGGAGGAATGGGGATAGGTTGGGTAAAATTTGTTTACTCTATGCCTGCTTAATACTACACTGTTGTATCTTCTCTATAGTCAAACCATTTCCTAGAGGATAGGGCATGGGTGGCACTCTTGGTAGTTGTTTCCATTAATTAACATTTCAGCTCTGTCCATTTGTACATAGCTGGATGTTTGCCATTCATCCTATTAAAATAAATCTGTGTCGCAATCGCTCTGGTCAAGTTCCATTCCTGCAAAAAGTGCAAATGGAAGAGAAATCCTCACGTTTACTACTTGGCTGAAGAATGAAGGCCACTCTGACAATACAGCTTTTTAACTTAATACAGTTATAATGGTTCCCCTAACCCTGTTTGTTGCTGTCTGAAGTTGCTCACTCCTGGCTCAAAGTCTGCAGGCTGCACTCTGGCACCTTGACTAAGTGGCCTTTCTTTTCACACGCATCTGGACAGTGGGCCATGTCAGAGCCCAATTCTGTCCTCGTGCAACACCCATACCTGCATATTTCAGCCCTGGTCTATTTTCTCCTTACTCAACCCAATAATTCAGTGCTGATCCCAGATAGAGGACCCTGACTGATCAGGATTCTTTCTTTTGTTAGGCTACCACAGAATCCATTTTGTGAGGTAATTTTGTAGCTGAATGGACTACCTTTCAAAAATATCTCTTCATATTATGCTAAATACCCATATAAGCTAGTAGATAAATCTAATGCATTCCCTCCAAACTTTAGCCTCTGTGGTACATTACAAGCCTGAAAAATGTTTGTGCTTCTTGCTATTTTAGCCCATGCTACCTGCAGCCTTACATGTACTGTATTCCCCTCTTTCTACCGTGCCCTCGCCCTGACCTAAAAAAAAAATTCTGGCCTTTACACTCTGTAAACGTGCAGCGTTTTCGTTGAATGATCAAGAAAGCAAATTTTGGTTGCTGTTAGCAATGAAGAACAGAACTTCACCCCGTCAATATCACAAAGCCATGGATAATAGATATGCAAAAAATGACCAGATAACTTCTGATGATTGGCTATGATGTTTTTGGGGACTAGATTTTAAAAAGCAAATCGAGGTAAAGAACTTAGTTGTCTATGTAGAAACTTTTTGGTTTCCGTGTTATTGTAGGCCTTGCACCCAGTTAGAACAAATAACGTGTGTATAACTGATATGATAAACAAGCAGGGTTTAGGCTTCTTCACCGATCTGAGTCTGTTTAAAATGTGGTGAGTAAAAGGATAATGCTAATAATAAATATTTGTTGTGGTGCCCAGTATAACAATTAATCATGGTTTCTGTGTGTCTCAGATATCTGAGGCCATTTATTGAGCTGAAGCACTTACTTGGAAGATATATACAGCTCCCCTGAAGGTTTTTGCTGTGTTCGCTGGCCTCACCTGGAGATAGGGTTGCTGTCTCTGAGCTAGGGCTAGTCAAAGTCAGCCTCCGTTCCCATTCTTCATTATTTCCCAATGATTCCTTTTAGTAATTTTACATGAAGGTAATCAACTGTAATGATCTTCAGACATTACAGCTGATCCTGATCTCACCAGACATTAAATACAAGTTGAACACCATTCTCCCTTCCGATGTACCACCAACTGCTCGAAAGGACTTTTATTTTGCAAATTTGCATTTATCATGGTATGATGTTTCCAAAACTCAAAGCAAGTTGTGGAGCCAAAGAATTCACACGTTTCCTACTTACGATCTATTTTTGTGAAAGTTGATGGTGAATAAATTGCTGCTAAAGTTAGCTCTTCCTCCCAGATTGTCTTCTCGGGACCTTTTGAGCTGCTACTTTGCGATGCATCCTTTCGTTTAACAACTCTTGTGCAGTTAGCACTTCCTGTTTGGAAGCTTCTGAAAATAACTGTTCCATAGAGAGAGCACTTCCTTCTCGTTGTCACTGTCAAAACAATAATGCTGATGAATTGCGGCTGGGGTTTCTTTCCTTGCTCAGATAACCCAGGGCAATACTGGACCTATCATGTGAGACCAACTCAATAGTATGATATCTACAGTTAGAGTAGGAAAAAACTTTGTTACACTGTGTTGTGAACCTACGGAATATACAGAATTAGTGATTGAACATTGTTAATGCTTGCATTTATATAACACCTTTCTAACATAGTAAGGCATACCAAGGTGCTTCACATGGAAAGATCAAAGACAATTTGATATCGAGCCACATGAGATATTAGGGCAGGTGATCAAAGATTTAGATTTTAAGAAGCACCTTTTAAAGGAAAGAGAGAGAATTAAAAATGTTGAGGGAATTCCAGAACTTTGGGTCTAGACAGCATGACCATTATTGGTGGAGCGATGAAAATTGAGGATGCCCAAGAGGCCAGAATTGGAGGTACAAAAGTAGAATTTTATGCCAATTCTATTTCAGTACAAATACCTGTGTGTTCTTTGGGAGCAAAATACATTCCAAGCATTGGCTCAAGGTAGATTCTTCTCTCTTGGGTAGAATTACATAGGAATGAATGGCTTGGTCATTTCTGTCAATCCATGCTGGTGTTTATCCTCCACAATCTAAACCTATGTGCCTATTCCCTTTTCCCTTTCATTCAACCACCTATTTAACCTGCTTTTATTTTTTTTCATAAAATATCTGAAAGAACATTACAAAACATTTCTAAATGGCCATCAAAAAGTGCAGTCAGATTCAACTTTTACATATGGATCACTAGGTGCTTCAATATAGTCAATGAATATTACAGTAATTTCAATGGTCATTACAGTCAGTGCAATAGTATTGGGGTTAATTGTTGATATGGTCTCTCTTTCATTTACTACTCCATTAGCACATTCCACAGCTTTGCAATCCTCTGCACACAGGAGAATCACAAACAAGTGGTTATATCTTAACTTTTAAACTGAAGGACAATCTAGAAAAATCTCAACACAAATAGATGTAAAATCAATTGAAGTACTTAATAAAAGTGTGATTGGGTTTGTTTTAAGAAGTAGCAGTGTAAAGAGCTTGGGAGGAAAGGCAGGGAATTTTAATGAATAGGTGGAGCTATCATGGCTAACAACTGCTAGAATGGTTCTGTTCCCAGTGAAAGAAATTAAACTAGTATCTGCCTGGCTAGGTGGCAGCTCCCATGTCAAATCTCAGCTCAGGACTTGAACTATAAGGCAGACTGACACTTGCAGCACTGAATCAATATTACTATCTTTGGGTGAGACAGTAAATTAAGGCTGAATCTGCTTGTCCAGTTAGATGTGAAAGATCTTTCACTGTATCACTATTCAAATAAGTGCAAGGAACTTGTCCAGGTACCCTAGTCAACAATTAACCCTGAACCAAAACAGATTAGTTGGGTATATATCTCATTGTTGTTTGCAGGTCCTTGTGCACGTGATGCTTGGTGCATGCACTTAAATACCCACTGTACTTTAAAAGTAATTCAACTCTTTGAGAATGAATTCTCATAGAAATGTCCTGTGCAGCTGCAACACTAAGATTGGAAGGTCCCAAACTGCCTGGGACTCTAGAGAAGTATCATAAGTGGCTTAAATAAAACAGAAAATACTAGAAATGCTCAGCAGATCAGCCAGTATCTGTGGAGAGAGAAAGGGTTAATGTTTCGGGTTGATGACACTAGAACAGTTTTCATGCAAGTTCACAGACCTGAAGCATTAACTATTTCGCTCTCTACAGACACTGCCAAACCTGCTGAGTATTTCTAGCATTCTATGGTTTCATTTCAAATTGCTGGCATCCCCATTATTGTTTTCATTTAATATGACGTGGTTATTGTTTATCTTGTTCAATCCCAATAACTTGCACTGCATTTGTGTTTTTTTTTTTGCCAGCATTCAAACATTGCCGATACAGCTGAATGGTCCAAACAATGTATTCCCAGCATTTGCAGGTAATATTACCTATATTATTAATAATATTTGACGATCAGTCAAATGACCCTTAAAGCTCCAGATTAGACGTGACTTATTAAAAGCCAAAGTGAACTTTTGATGTGGCTTCTAAAGCAAAAATGTCTTCTCAATGCTAGGGGTTAGAAGGTCTGAGTTATAGGGCACTATTCTTTCAGTCCTTGAAATACACACCTAGTGCATAACCTAGACACGAGACAAAATCTCAATCTTCCCAGATGGTTTACTGAGTACATGCGAACATGATACCAAGCCATTCAAATGAGAATGGACCCATACCCAATTACCAATTAGTGCTAAGCTAGCTGACTCCAGCCAAGCTTGTGGTAGGGCTACTACAGTTGACTTCAGCAAATCAAGATTAGGGAATATAAATATAAATGAGAATTCCTTTTAACTCCTGATCCTTTCAAATAAGTCATTGTCAACTGTCCCTTGATTCAAGGATGACTTCTAATTAAGAGTCGCAAGTTTCTGCTATGAGCCTTCATGTGACTGAACAGGGCAATTCTCAAATAAACACACATGCATAGATGCCGAGCAAGGCTCAGTTGTAAAACCGAGGAGCCTGTTGATGTTCATGATAAATGCCTCATTTGCCTGAGGCACCACTTAGGCCTGTGTGATTTGGTACTTTATTTTCACTGGCTCAATGAGCCTTTTGGGGAACATAGGTCTGAGTTATGTGCTAAAGTTCAGTGCCCTGTAACTCAATGGATCTCCATTATCCATTACCATAAGTCTTATATCATGTATGAATCTGCATTGTGAAAAGGAGCAAAAGTACAAGGATGGGGAGAGAAAAGATCATCTGTCATAGTCAGATATGCCATCCTTAAGAGCCTAGGTGATCTCAGTCTAGTTTCCAGTGGAGGTAAGGCCACAGAACAACACTGTCCTTTACCTTGCTCAAAGAAGATGGTAAAGATCCAAAGAGTGTGGGTAATGAATAACAATGGGGCAGTGGAGTCTGCTGTTCAGAAGGTGGGAGTGAAATGCATTATTAAAGCATTATTGTGGGCACTGCACTCCAGTTTGTTCCCATTATACCTTGTCTTCAGAATGCTTGAAAGTATTATTGATTACTAAGAAGATAAGTGTCCTGTTTTCTACAATGATGCTTTTACTTTGCAATCTCTCTACCTCCTTCTGTAAAGTTGTTTTTCATACACTTTACCTCACTGATTTTTTAATTCATTCATGGGATGTGGGTGTCACTGGCCATGTGATGCCCATCCCTAATTGCCCTTGAGAAGTTTATGGTAAAGCACTGCCTTGAACTGCTGCATTCTGTGATGTAGGTACACCCACTGTGTTGTTAGGTAGGCAGTTCTAGGATTTGACCCAGTGATGACGAAGGAATGGTGACATATTTCCAAGACTGTATGGTCTTTGACTTGAAGGGGGGCTGGTATTTCCATGCACTTGCTGCCCTTTTCCTTCTAGGCGGCCAAGGTTATAAGTTTGGGAGGTACTGTCAAAAAACACTTTGCTGCATTGCTTTGCTGCAGCCTTGGTATACAGATGGTGGAGGGGGTGAATGTTTAGGATGGTGGATAGGGTGACAATCAAACGGGCAGCTTTATCCTGGATGGTGCTGAGCTACTTGTGTTGTTAGAGCTGTACTGCTCCACGGATGGAGAGTATTCCATCATAGTCTTGCGTGCCTTGCAGATGGTGGAAAGACTTTGAGAGTCAGGCAATAGGTCACTTACTGGAGAATTCCAAGTGTCTGACCTGCTGTTGTAGCCACAGTATTTATGTGGCTGGTGTAGTCATTTGCCTGAAATTGAGGAACTCTGAAAAATTTTGTTCTTCATGATTGGGCCACTTGTTTAATTTGCCTGTTATCCAGTATTGTTTACTTTTTAGATTACAGTAAATCTACTGATTTGTTTAAAAGGCTATGCCCTAAAATTGCACTGAGGGATGCTTGCACATAAAATCTTAATGTGTTTGTCTATAATTTTCCACTCCCCTATTGGTAAAGTGAGTAATTTAAAGATTTTAAATAGGTTAATGTTGTCAAAATAGTCAATGAAGTGCTAAATAGCCATGTATTGGTATTATGAGATGTAATTTCAGGGCATGGGTGCTTTTATTGTTCCCTAGCATGGTAGTCAGGTTACTTAAATAAACAGCCATCTTTACAGATGACTGTGAAGGAGGCATTTGCAAGGAAACACTGGATATTCAGCACAAATTAATTCCACAAATGGCAAAGGTGCCCTACTTTAGCATAGAAGGAATTGGATGCAGTTATCCATTTAAAATTTGCAGTTCAGAAAGGTTTTCTGCTGCGACTTGAATTCTGCCAGGATCAGTGTATTTTGGATTGAGTTACTGATGTGCTGATCATATTAGGTGCTAGTGTCAGATCTTGTCTGAAGATCTCAAGACACCTTTTTTTAATATATATTGGAGAAGCAGATCTGCTTTTATAGTGCTTGTAAACATTTAGCATAAAATTACAATTTTGCTGCTCAAGTACGTGCAACTTTTGCAAAATTAGCTGAAAAAATCATGAGTCAAAACAATGATCTGGGCTAAACTTTAGGCCTGATAATATGCTGCCAGCAGTCAAGGGAAATGATATCTGAAAGTGAAATTGGATGTTTATTTAGCATAAGTACAGCATCGGAGTGGTCTGGTAAGGTTAATAGTGGCACCCGAAAGCAGCCCAAATGATTCTGAGCTCCTGTCCCCAGTGCAGTCTGTTGCAGTCGGGAAGCATCATTAGTCTACTTCAAGGACTCAAGGCAGCCCAAAATTATACTGATAGGGAAAAACCTAGTATCTATACTCAGTTCCAAACTTTTGTAATTTTTTTTTTTCCTTTATAATTCATTCTCTGCACACTTTGAATCAATCTTGTTGCTCTTTCATTGCACCTTCTCCCATGCCCGGATGCCCTTTTTGAAACATGGTGTCCAAACTATACTTTGTATACTGTGTGGCTTGATCTGGTCAATACACTAGAAATGTCCCTGCAAAATCTTAGCCAGATGATATAAAAGTGCTATGTACTCTAACGTTCTTATTTGCTTGCCAAATGCTCTTTCATTCTTTCATGCCATCTTAACATTTAAAGTAATACATTTAGACATAATGAGATTCATTTGTGCACCTTTTATAGGCTCAACTTTTTTTATTAAGTAGCATTTGATCAAAATCAGATTTGTATTTTTTTTGCTCATTAATACCTTCCACTGAGTCTTTTATACTTGGGTTGTCCCTTAAACAGCAATGGTATCCTTTCAAATTTTGACAAATGGCTTTCAAAGGTTAGATGCTTGTATTTATTTTTGCACAGGGTGTTTTGGAAACTCATTTATTACTACTAAATTTCACCTCCTGAACTTTCTTTCCTTAGATTTAGGATTGCTTTTGAGATAGGCAGACAGAAATTGTACAAACTGTGCTTCAATGAATACTGACTTCATTAACTATCCAGAAGTCAATAGATGACATTTTGGATCACTAATACATGGCATCACAGCAACAGTAGACAAAGCAGCAGTTTGATTCCTCTTATCTGCCTCCTCATCCTAGTCAACAATCATGGGTTGCTTTCTGTGGGGAAAGTTGCAAGCCAAGACTGCAGAAGAGTGAGAAAATCTTCTTCTTTGGCACATATTAGCATTGAGAAAAATTTCAACCTTCTCCATGGAGAAATTCTCATCCAGTTGAGAAAAATCTGCAAGAGTTTTTGAGAGGGGGGCATGTTGTACAGAATAGTCCTTTGTGACATATAATCTAATTTCCAATTGTGCATCTGAGACAGTTTTGAGTGGAACATCCCTACAGAGAGCACCTGCACCTAAGACAAAAGATGAGAATTTATTTTTCAAAAAGAGAATGCTGTTCACTCTTGCTCATTTAAAGAGAGTGCAAAACCTCAGGATGATGTCAATAATCTGAGCACTCGTGTCTGAACTGCTAGGCATTGATATTTTCATTCTGTATTGCAATTCTGTGTAGTTATTTCATTTTCGAGCCCTTTCAGTGCTACAGTAAAACACGTATCTGAACGGAGATGTTCCCTGATCCAACTGTTTGTGAAAATGCTGCTGTTGCCATGGTATTTACATAGACCTGCTCCCTATTGCTTATTCTGTGGGGTTTTGTTCACTCTTGATCTCTTTCAAATCACTAGTGAGGCCTACAATGTCTGAAACTAATTGCACTACTTTTTTGCCTAATGAATTCATTTTGTTACTTGGTGATTTGGATTTTATTTAGTCCTGTTGACTTCCTTCCTTTATTTTCTCTGGTTCCTTTTTAAATTTATTTTTGTGTGCTTTATTTTGTTTTTTTTACCATTACCCCTGTGCATGCTGATGACCACTGAACCTGTAGGCATGACCGCAATTCTGATGTGTGCTGCTGGACTGCCTGTGTGCTTCACCCGCGCAACTAAACCCGTACACAATCCCGACTCGAGAAAAAGCGATAAAAAACTCAGCACAGCCCGAGATAAATCATTTAGGAGATCGAAGAAAGTGCCCAGAAAAGGTAGTTAAGTAAAGACATTTCCTATCTACTTCCAGTGTTAATCTGTTTTCTGTTGCTCAGTGGGGGAGAAGTTTCAAATTTGGTTGCAGTTTTTTCTTCTTGCTTTTCTTGTATTTCACTCCAATCTAATCCGTGAAACAATGCTGAATTTTAGTAACATTATTGGCTGATGTGGTTTTGGAACCAAGGATGGATCGCAGGTGTCACGTGTGGTTCTGCACTAACTTCAGTGCAATTTTAAAAAGTAAAACGACAAATGCTGGAAATGCAGAGCAGATTGATTAGGATCTGAAAGAGATAGATGGGTTTGATGCTTCAGCTTTGACCCTGATGGAGTGTGCCTGGAACATTAACCTGTCTCTCCCTTTCAAATGCATTTCAGCGTTTTCCATTTCCAGGGTCTCCTGGGTTCCAGCTAAGGTACCAAAACTTCATCTTGGTCTCTTGGCCACTACATTCTTTTGTACAGGTAAGTGATCTGAGTTTTTGCACATTGATTTAATGTTAAGTTTAAAGATCAAAACTCTTGCATCTGTTTTATAATGTTTCTATATTTGCCGCAAACATCTTTATCATTCAGTTACCATGCATGCCAGATTTTATCCTATAAGATGGCATTCATTAGTGGACCTTTATTCTCAAATTAAAGGCAGAGTACAATTTTACATACATATTGCTTACAGAAAAATGCACATTCCCACTTCGAGTGAATAGCTGTCAACTATGTTGTTGGGATTTTTCAAAAGTAAAATAAGTGCACCATAATTGTACAATGCTGTCCCTGACCATTTTCTTATCCAATGCATCATGTTCGGTTCTCCCATGATATTATACTTAGTCATAGCATGGTTATGGTTACAGCACAAAGAGGCCATTCGGCCTGTTATGCCCATGCAGCTTTCTGCAAGAGCAACTTACTTAGACCCACTCCCCTGACTTTTCCCTGCAGTCTTGCAAATTTTTCTTTTTAGATAATCATTCAGTTCTCTTTTGAAGCCCATGATTGAATTTGCCTCTGCCACATTCTCTGGCAGTGCACTCCAGATCCTAGCCACGCTGCATTTAAAAAAAAAAATGTTTTTCCTCATGTCATTGTTTCTTTTGCTAACCACCTTAAGTTGGTGTCCTCTGGTTCTCGATCCTTCCGCCAACGGGAACAGTTTCTTCCTATCTGTTCTGCCCTGATGATTCATGATTTTGACCACCTTTGATAAATCACCTCTTAATCTTCTCCTGAGGAGAACAGACCAACTTCTCCAATCTATCCACATAATTGAAGCTCATCATCCCTGGAATAATTCCTGTGTACCTTTGCTGTACCTTCTAATGCCTTCGCATCCTTCCTAAAGTGTGGTGCCCAGAGCTGGATGCAATACTTCTGTTTATCTTGCAGGTTCCATATGAGGCCTTAAGTGTTTACATTTATCAGATTTTGTCATTGTAGTTAGTTAATTAATGCACCACGCAAACAAATAAGCATGGATATCCATTATGAAAACGGTATTTTGATTGTCATGCACCAACCTGCAGGTGCAGAAGGGATGACAAGTGTGATTTTTTTTTTTTCCCTTGAGTGGACTGCACTGGCAGCACAATAATTACCTGCTGCAGTAAATGGTTATTTAATGGCCTGATCTGACAGAACAATGAGTAAATGCCCTTAGCAAGTGCATTAGAGGTGGAGTGTGGGAAAGAAAACAGGGAATGAGTCTTTACCTCCCACCCTGGGAGCTGACTGGGCTGGGATATTGTGCATGTCAGGAGGGTACCTGAACTGGATAATTTTCCAAATAAATTATCCCCTCTCTTATAACCTGTTCCATGCCATTGATGGTTACTTTACTAAATAAAAGTGTGGAATGTGTTCTCCAAAGACTTGCATAAATGCACCATCCTATATTTCTTGCCGCACAACAGATTCCCAGATCGACCCACAATCTCTGCCAATTTATCTAATATTAGCCAGACAGCAAGAGCAGTTGAACCTCAATTCCTCTGTGCTAATGAGGAAAAAATCAGCCCCTGAAGGCCCTTACTGTGAAGTGTATTTGTTTGGATGTTCAGTGGGAACAGGTTCAGACTGTGCTGTGATTATCTATGGCCCTCTCTGGGCTTCCATGAAGAATGCTTTTTCCAGAGACTGAAACTCAGATTTGTGGTTCGATTTTAAATTGGTGTTTATAAATTATGAGCAGCTTAAAACAATTCACAGAATTAGTATTTTCCTGTCCCAATTCAAATGTAAAGTATGTAGTTTAGATAAGATTCACAGTATTGAAAGTGGCAACAGTTGCAAGGAGGTGACTGGCCATAAGATAGCTCAAAGTCTGTTCAATCCTGTAGCTCTATTTTAGTATTCTGGTGGCATTCCTACACAGCTTGGATTCTTCTTTTTCAGTTTAAGATCTCAATTCATCATTCAGCTTAGTTTTCTAATGCACTCTCAGATCTCCATTATTCTGATCTTAAGTTCAAATAAGGCACTTGATAATTAGTTTGCAGGTTGATATTAAATTATGCTAATATAACACTCATAACCTTGCATCATTTAACCCGGTCCCCCACAGTCATACATAGGCTTCCATTCACTATCATCCAGTTAATTCCTCACTTACTGCTGTTTCAATTTCAGCAATTAAGTACATAAAGCTTATGGAGCATCTGGTGTAAAAACCACAACTCTCAACATTCATTCATGTCACTTGAGCATAGCACAGTCTCAGCATCGACCTGATGGCTGTAAACTATTCAACCATGTAATAGATTCATGGTTGACAGATCAGTTGTGTAGTGAAAAGTAAACATGAGTGCTTTGATTCTTCTGAATGAAAATGATACAGCCTTATAAGAGTACTAAGAACTTTCAATCCTGGAATTGAAAGCTAGTCTTCGCAAAGACAATCATGAAGTTGTCATTGATTATTGTGGAAATCCATCTGGTTCACTAATGTCCTTTAGGGAAGGAAATCTGCAGTCTTTACCTTGGCTGGCCTACACGTGACTTAGGACCCACAGTAATGTAGCTGACTCATAACTGCTCTCTGAAATGGCCTTGCTAACCACTCAGTTGTCACTGCCACCTTCCCATAGTTCGATGGGGATGGGCAACGTATGCTGGTCTTGCCAGCGACGCTGACATCCCATGGATGAATAAAAAATATTCTATATAAATGAGTGCCCAGGAGAATGATTGCTGCCACTAAGTAGTATATATGCTCTGCAATAGATAGTCTTAAGTTATTGCTTAGGTTGCATATTGGACTCATGTCTAAGGTCAGAACATGTGGAGTTAAGGGACAAGACGCAGAGTGGATAGCCAACTGGCCACAAAACAGAAAACAGGAGGTAAGGGTTAAAGCTAGTTATTCAGATTGCCAAAAATGTGGGAACTTGGGAACGTTCCACAAGGAGTGGTGCTGGGAACTCTCTTGTTCATTACTCACCACTTACTTCCAATTCAAGTCTGAATCATTTTATGTAAAATTTTTGAAATTTGCGGATGGCACCAAATAAGAGGGTACGGTTAATAAAGAGGATTACGACACAATACTAGAAGATATTAATAAGCTTACAGAATGGGTATGTAATTGACACAAACTACAATATAGGCAAGTGTGAGGTGGCACATTTTTGTTATGGAGTTAGGAAACCTCTTGGAAGATAAATGCCTGGACAGAGAACCATGGGAATCTGGGGTACAGATATGCAAATCACAAAGTAATGACACAGATTAATAAGGTAATTAAAAAGCAAATCAAATTAAACATCTGCACTATATAACTTTCCTGTTCTTCAAAGATTTCAATAAGATTGGCTGAGAATGACCTCTTTTGGAATCCATGCTGACTTTTCTTTATTGTATCCTCGGTTTCTCCATCTTTTTCCATAATACCTTTTGAGTAGAGTATCTATTCGCTTTCGTACCATTGAATTAATTGGTCTATGGTTTTCTAGAATTGTTTGGTCTTTTTGATATATAGGAATCACATTAGAGGACCACAAGTCCTCTGGCACTAATCCCCCTTCTAATCAATTTTTATGTCTTCAATAGTTTTAATCTCATCCTTAACTTTTTAATATATGCAGATGCAATACATTTGGACCAGGGGTTTTACTCTGTATGATCAGTTTATCAATGATTTCTTACGTTCCTATCTTAATTTTTAAAAAATCTTTGTTTTCTCATGTCATATCAACTACTGTAGTTTTGCTATAAATACCAAAGCAAAGTAATTTGATATTTCTGCCATTTCACCATCATTACCTGTGGGTTTATTCCTATCTGATTTTTTTCCCCCTTGGTTATTTATTTGCCAGTAGAATTCCATTGCTTATTTTATATTCCTTGATGGTTTAATGTTGTACTTCTCTTTGCCTTCCTATTTTTTAAACTTCTTTCCTAACTATTTTGCATTCCCTTTTGTCATCCTTTTCTATGTTGTCTGTATACTTTGTGTAAATCTTTTTCTTGGTTTCAGTTTTTCATTTATTTCTTTATTCATCTGTAGTTTGTCATTACTGGTTAGTTTATTGCTTTTTTTTTTAGTGGGATATATTTCTCCTGAATACTCTTGATCACCATTTTAAAAGTTTACCACTGTTGTTCTATATCTATGTGAGTACTTTTCCCCAATTGAGTTTCTCTAGTTCCATTCTCATCCCCTAAAAATCAATTATTTTGCCAATTTAATGCTTTGGTTTGGATATTACTTTGGTTTTATTTGTGTCCTGCTCAATCTTTATCTTAAACCTGATTACATTATCATTATTTCCTAGATGTTCCCCCTACACTAACTTCTTGACCATTCTAGTACATTTCTCGTTACTAGCTCCAGCAGTACTTCCTCTCTCATTAGGCTTTTTTACATACAGGCTAAGAAAGGAGTCCTGCACACATTAAGAACTCAAGTCCCTGTATACCATTTGCTATCTCTTTCTGCCAATTTATTTAGGAGTAGTTAAAATTCCCCATGATTATCCTTCCCTGTCCTATACCACATCAGTTAACCAATGAATTGATGAAAAATGAAGTTGCTGCTTACTGAGAGACAGATGTGAATATATAATTTTGCTTCAGGAATTTCTCCTAGAAGTATTCCCTATCTGGTATATAACAGAAACGATATAGCAGCCGCTTACTAGATGCGCCTTCAGCGTCATGTGCAAATTGTCCTTCCCCAATCCAATGTCAGTGTACCTCTTGGGAGGGGAAGTATAAATGTGACTCATAGCCTTTTCTGAGGTTCATGCGTCTACCCGTCCTGAATGAATTTGTCATTTCCCACTAGTGTGCTCCTGTTCATTTGAAGTTATGTTTCTTTTTGATAAAGATTTAAATTATCCAGCAGTATGAATTGAAATGAATTTTATAGGAGCACAACAGGTGTTTTTGCACAATTTCACTTTGAATTCACAGATAATTGAAATTAAGCAACTTCAAACTGAGTAGACTGTCTAAATAACTTGACAATAAAACACTGTCTCAGGCATGACTGTAACAAACCTAGTACTTTCAGGTTAATATAGAATGTTATTGCATCATCCATAGCACAGACCATTTTATCCCCTCAACTGAAGGGAAGTATTTGTAAGTAAGGAAAGAGAATCAAAGGAAGAAATCAGAGTGGAAGTGAGACCATTTGAAGAGTGAGTGCTGCCTGATCATCTAATCAAACCTTGCATGAATAATAATAGGAGACTTTGTTGTGAGAAATTTATGAGCCCGACTACGAAAAGCTGAATTAATTTAAGAGGATCAGACGTTCAAACTGTTATAACAAATAACCCTCACTTCAGTTGTGAAGCTGATATCATTTGATTGCATAGTTGTCCTCAGAGGTTCAAGCTCGTATCTCTTGGTTATATTATTTGCCTTCTGTTTTGAGCAGATTTTTGACTAGAAAGAGACATGACAGCAGTGTGTAGGGAATTGAAATCATCTTGTGATTCATCCAGTTTTGTTAAAATTGGCAGACACTGAGACTACCTCTTAGTCATTAATCTTTTTAGAAGCTGCTGGGAATCGTTTTGTTGTTGTTTATCTCTTAGCCCTGGATTTTAATTTATTGACATTTTACTTCTCATTGCTTATAAAATTCAGCTTCAATTACAGTTAGAATTGAGGCAATTTCGGTGGACTAGATGTTGAGCTACCAGTGGTAAATGGATATTTGTCAGTCAGATCATTTGTGATCGCCAAATTTGTGTTGTCTTACTGCCCATGATCAGTGTGTTTTGTTTATGAGGGATGTGTTTTCTTACCCTCAGAGTGCTAGGTCCAATTTGAATAAACCCAGCAGCAAGCTTTTTGTGAATTTAAAAATAAGGAAGGCAAGACACACTTGCCCTGGAAGTTTATCTCTCTCACTTGACTCATCCACACAATCACTCACACAAAGATTAGATACAGATGAGGGGAAAACCATGCAACTACAATATATGATTGTCTGTCTCAGTTTCTCATGTCAGGCCTGTAGTTTCTTAGATGAGTTGATGCTTTAGTTGAAGTGAAGGCCATGTACTGTAGAGGATTTTCAGTAAGCTGCAAAGCCTCTTGTAGTTGATTTTCCAGGAGGTTGGTTCTCAGTGAACTTGAAGTTGGAAAAGGTTGGGGAGAGTCCTCCTCCTGTCTTCAAGGTATGGCTGTTTCTTACCTTGGCTCCTTAGTTGGTGTGAATTTGGTTCGAATGCTTTCTGCAGAACAGCTTCTTGCTGTTTTAAAACCAGACAACAAACACTGCCTTCTCACCATGTGACCTGCTACAAGTTCAAAGCCCTTTTCAAAATAAGGTGGGTGGCCAGGTCAATTATATATCCTGTTTGATGACTTTCACACCGAGAATTTGAGACAGCTGGTGTCTTTATATCTAAATGACTCATTCAATTTGAAATTACCCTTTTGAAATAGTTTCAGGGAAAGGCATTGAGTCAACATCAGTCTGGAATGTCCCTTTTGTTCCATCTTGACACAGGGAAGTGTTTCATTCCAAAAGAGAAGCCAGGTGACCATCTTTTTGGAGCCTCCTTTGTTTTTTGAAAATATTAAGTATTGAGTGAAAATTCATAATACACTGGGACATGACAATTGTATAACTTGTCTGTTTTTCTTCTTCTTTCATTACAGAAATGGTAAAGGACCCAGAGGAGGTGGTAAAGAAGTACATGATGAGAATAGAAGAGTTTCCAGATGAGGTGAAGTCCAAGTTTTGTTGATGGCGAACTGTGATTTTTATGATTAAACACTGATATTTAAGCACTAAGAGCTTCCAAAACAGAAGTTTCCCTTTTCCAGTTTTTGTCTTACCTACTGCACTTGCACAACATGGCTCTTCAAAAAGGACTAAAGTCATTATTTTATTACCAGCCCCCACTCCAGTGTTTAGAATGTCATTGTTTTTTGAAAACCACCTGCTTTAGTTTTATTTTTCCAAAGCATTGAGTTCTTCTATTCATTGTAACACTTACAGTTCTGCCAGGAATATAGTGGGTGGGGATTATAACTTGAGGGTAATAGTTGGTAGAGTTGGCAGAGCTCTGGGAACAAGTTATATCTCCACCCACTTTACTAAGTGACCCAGGAAGACTGATGAGAAGGAAAAATTACTTTCCTAAAATGAGACCAAAGCAGAACACAATGTTATCTTCAACTGTCCAGAACTGGGAACAAAATGTGGATTTATTGTTTTAGTTCTAATAGCAACTGTGTGACCACAAATGGAATGTCAGTGCATTTCTAAATGTTCCCCCACTAGCGAGCTCATTTATTCCAATTATTGTGTTGTACAAAATCTTTCTACAGGTCATTGTATCATATACTTGCAGATATGTGCCTTGAGGTTTTGTACAATTTTACAGTTCTATCTGGTTAAGTGGGATAATATCTAGTCAAGAATCATGAATATATTATGAGTGCGACAGTCCTCTCAAAGGCACATCTCCCAAGTATGTTGGCATTCATCAAGCGGAGGTGACTTCGCTTGCACGGGCACATTTGTAGAACGGAAGATGGTCGCACACCAAAGGATTTTCTGTATGGTGAGGTGACTGGAGCCAGAAGACCAACAGGATGTCCAAAGCTCCGCTCCAAGGATGCTTGCAAGTGTGACATGAAGGCCCTAAGCAATTTTCACACCTGGGAGACAATAGCTGACGACAGAGGAAAATGGTGACATCGCCTCTGGGTCGGCATGCACCATCATGACAATCAGTGGCTCCTGTGGCCTGGCAACAGGCACCAACACTGAAAACAGCAATCCACAACAACAGCTGATAACCACTTCAAACGAGGCACTTGTGGCAGAACCTGCCTCTCAGGTTGGTTCTTCAGCCATCAGCAAAAGTACACCATATGAATTTAACCCATCCCTAACAAATTTGCTACATATCCATCAGCTTACATAGATGGAAGGGTGCTTGGACATGGGGAAGATCCTGGACTGAGAAAAAGCAATATATTTGCAGGAGTTGAGAAGACGGTGGGCCTAAGATGTCCATAGTACCTACTGGATTCAGACTTATGACTTTGAAAACTGTATGTTTACCGAAGAAGCTGTAATATACAGGAGCTTAAAAGGCATTAATCATCATAGCCTGGTTGTCATGAAGAGATATTAATGTCAATAATGTTATTGGAAATTATTTTTAAATTGGAATTGTAGTGGGGCCTGTGTCTGTGTGTGTCTTAATTGGATTAAAGCCAGCTAGTCTGGGTGCTTTGATGTATAGTAGTTTGAGATGTTAATTGGGTAAACAGTTAAGGAGGATAGAAGGTAAAGTGTAAATTTACATTTGTTGAATAAAGCATTCAAGAGTGGGAATAAAAGCTTGCACCTAGCTGGGAAACGCCAAACAATGTGTTTATGTTATTAATAAAATTAGTAGGATGAAAATGTTATTGCTAGAAGATATGACATGAAAAGTCTAGGATGCCATGGAAAATTTACATTCAAAGGAAAAGCTAGGTATAAACAAAGGAGTTTGTGTAAGGCAGAGGCATTTAAGATCTAACCAGCCTGTAAGCCTACAACTGTCTGCAAGGGAACCAAATTGCAAGGAACCTCATTTTGAATTTGTACAGTCAAATGTGCTTTGCCTGGTGTCTGTTTTAAAGTCTATGGGTTACTGTTGCCTTGGTGAAGATTTATCTGGAAGCGATTAAATTGGAGATTTGTTTAAAAGTTATTATGGTAGTAATTTGTAGACATGTGTTTAACTTGTTAAATTAATAAATGTTTGATTTAGTCTTGAGGCTCAGTGGTCTTATTCCTGAATTCAGGGCTGCCTCTCAAACATACCAATTGAAAATATAGGTTATGACAGTTGTTCAAGTTTCCCTCTGGGATTATATAACTCAGCTTGTACCAATTGCTGTGACATAACACTGATACATTATGTTTATTAGTCTCAAAATTTCCAACATTGATTTAATATGTTAACATTTTCCAATCAAAATGGTCTGAATTCTCCATCAGCTGATGATACAAGTGGAAATGGGATTTTAAAAAAATGAATGTTTAGGATGTTGAGTAGCTGCTTGTGGGTGTGCTGATTTATTTACTTAGTGTTTTAATGGTTTTCCCATTCCCACTTAGGCCCATTTTGTGCTATTTTGCATAGAAAAAAATAAATAAAGCTGTTCATTTATGTTCTTTATGTTACTTAAATTAAGTAAAAAAAGCTTGAATTAATATTACATCTAAGATTTCCCAAAGCATATTCGTATTAGAGGATTAGTTTTGAAGTGCAGTCACTGTTATGTAAGTAAATGCAGCAGCCAATTTATCACAGCAAGATCTCAGACAGTGAGTAAATAGATATTCGGCATGGTTGAGAGGAATATTGGCCAAGGCATCAGGAAAACAAAATTCAGCAATACAGATTTCAATGTACTGAACTATTAGTCTAGATCATATGCTGAAACTTGAAATAGGATTTGAACACACAGCTATGGGCTGAAAATTGACTGCTACCGATTAAGCTAAACTGACAGTGCAGTTAGTCTACATTTTACGGGGAAAATGAGGATCTGTGGATCAATCTGAGACCATGGGTTGAATGCTTCAGTTAACTTGCTGTCCTCAATTTACTAGTAGAGATTGAATGCATCTATTTAATTGCAGTGACTACACTTTCCTGAGTATTAGTGAGCAGATTCCAAAGTTACTGTGCTTCAGGACAGTGATGTGGTACGGTTCATTCTCCCACTGCACCTCACAGTGCAGACTCTGAACTGGGTATCTGCATGCTGTTCTGCTCAAACCTACTGAATGTTAAGTTTTTAAAGCTAAATATTGCTTTGATTTTGTGTTTTTTTTTGTGTATTTTAGGACTGTATGATTTGCATGGAAAAGCTGAGTGCCTTGTCCGGGTACGATGGACTCTCCCGGATGAGAAACATTCAGCCGGGTGCAGTGGGGAAGTTCACAAGATGTGGCCATGTCTTCCATTTGTTGTGTATGATGGCCATGTATGAAAATGGAAACAAGGTACAGAAAATTGTCCCACTTCATACATAGTTCAACCAGCAATAGTGCAGCAGTGATTTGTTTAAAGTGGCATTGCAATCTTCCCTAAAGGGGAAGAATATTCTTTAGATAGAGGATATTGTGAATGGTCAGTGTTGGTTCTAGATCAGTTCTGTGCGGACTTTTTGATTGTTTTATTCTAAAGTGCCACTTATTTGTTCATACCTTTTCCCCCCTCAACATTCATTCATTATTTTTAGTGGCCATGCATTGCTGACTGATAAGGAATTACCATAAGATCACATGTAGTCCATCCACCACTGCCTCAGTTAAGAGGTGTTAACTCAGCTCAGACAGATAAAATCAGGAGCCTTCCTTGCCTGCTTCACTCAGTTCTGTATAGGAGTGCCGTATGAACATAATGTTATGCATATTTTGGACAATCGTGGGCTACTTCATTAGGGAAGGGAAATTTGTGTTATTCCAGTATTTAGTCATAGGCTGGGATTTTCCAGCCCCATCGTGGGCGGGACCTGCCATGGGTGAGGCAGCACCCCAGCCAGAAGCCCACTGACATGCGGCAGGACTGGAAGATTGTGGTGTTAAGTGGGTGTGGAAAATCCCACCCATTATTTCCAGATTAGAGATGTGTACTCAGCAATTGTGTTCTTATTTTTCAGGATGGCAGTTTGCAGTGTCCTTCATGTAAAATAATCTATGGTGAAAAGACTGGAACACAGCCAAAAGGAAAGATGGATATTTATTTATTACCACAGTCACTGCCTGGATATCCAGATTCTGGGTCTATACAAATTGTGTATAATATCCCTCATGGTATTCAGGTAACCACTCCTGAGTGATTTGTGACAGTAGAAATTATACTTCTTGAAGATTAAGATTGCCTAACAAACTATTTATGGGAAACCAATATTTTCTTATCAATGTCTGTTGGATCTGGTCTTGTTGCAATAATTTGAATGATGTAGGTAAATATAATCTGTTTTACTATTTAAATTAATCCCTTAATGCTCATCAATGGACAATTAATGTTTCTTGTCCGTCTGTACTTGCATTGTACCAATCAGTTGACTATGATTAGAGCTGAGCTATTGTGTCTACAGTTTGGGTGATGGAAGTTCAACTTCAGTTTGAGTTTACAGCTATCAGAGGGCCCATGAAGGGAGATTAAGGCTCAATTTGAGTTCATTAATTACCACAAATTCATGGTAGTTAGATTTCAACCCCAAAGTCTAAACTAGAAATGCTGATTCATTATTATGAAGTAGCTTGGCCCAATTCAATAAAGTTTACTTCAGAACATTTTACTGCAATGAAAATTGTTTTGCAATATCTGACTCCATTTCCACCTAAATCTGTTGTGTAGCACGTGCTGCAACAGGAGAGGTGAACTATTAACCTGAAGATAGGTACCATTTGTAAGACACAAAAACAAAATTAGCTGGAAAAACTCAGCAGGTCTGACAGCATCTGTGGAGAGGAATACAGTTAACGTTTTGAGTCTGTATGACTCTTCATCAGAACTAAGGAAATATAAAAATGAGGTGAAATATAAACTGGTTGAGGGGGGGTGGGACCGGTGGAGCTGAATAGAAGGCCAGTGATAGGTAGAGGCCTACTTTAACCGAGGTTTTCCACCCACGGTGGTTGACAGGGCCCTCGACCGTGTCCGGCCCATCTCCCGTGCATCCACCCTCACACTTTCCTCTCCCTCCCAGAACCATGTTAGGCTCCCCCTTGTTCTCACTTATCACCCCACCAGCCTCCACATTCAAAGGATCATCCTCCGCCATTTCTGCCAACTCCAGCATGATGCCACCACCAAACACATCTTCCCTTCACCCCCCCGGCAGCGTTCTGCAGGGATTGTTCTCTCCGGGATATCCTGGTCCACTCCATCACCCCCTACACCTCAAGTCCCTCCCATGGCACCTTCCCATACAACTGCAGAAGGTGCAACACCTGCCCCTTTCATTCCCCCCTCCTCACCGTCCAAGGGCCCAAACACTCCTTTTAAGTGAAGCAGCACTTCACGTGCACTTCCCTCCAATTTAGTCTACTGCATTCACTGCTTCCAATGCAGTCTCCTCTACATTGAAGAGACTAAATGCAGACTGAGTGTTTTGCGGAACACCTTCGGTCTGTCCATAAGCATGACCCAGACCTTCCTGTCGCTTGCCATTTCAACACACCACCCTGCTCTCATGCCCACATGTCCGTCCTTGGCCTGCTGCAATGTTCCAGTGAAGCTCAACGCAAACTGGAGGAACAGCACCTCATCTTCCAACTAGGTACTTTGCAGCCTTCTGGACTTAACATTGAGTTCAACAACTTCAGGTCATGAACACTCTCCTCCATCCCCACCCCCTTTCCGATTCTCCCTCCCCCCTGCCCCGCTTTTCAAATAATTTTAGTTTTTTTAATATATTCCCACCTGTTTACATTATTTTTAAATTTATTACCATCCATTGTTTTATCTCCACCTTTTTAGCCTATTTCAATCCCTTCCCCCCCACCCCACCCCCACTAGGGCTATGTGTACCTTGCTCGTCCTGCTTTCTCCCCTTAATGTCACCATTAGCACTTATCTTGCTAACTTCACCACCGTCAAAACCTCTTTGTCCTTTTGTCTATGACATCTTTTGGCAATCTCCACCTATTACTGGCCCTCTATCCAGCTCGACCTGTCCTACCCCCCTCAACCAGCTTATATTTCACCTCATTTCTATATTTCCTTAGTTCTGATGAAGAGTCATAAGGACTTGAAACGTTAACTGTATTCCCCTCTGCAGATGCTGTCAGACCTGCTGAGTTTTTCCAGCTGTTTTTGTTTTTGTTTCAGATTTCCAGCATCTGCAGTATTTTGCTTTTACCACTTGTTAGAAATTGTTCCTGTTTCCTAATTTCTTGAGATTTTGATAAGAATTTTGAGGCAAATGAAGTTTTAGGCACAAATATGTGGATCAGGGCAATGTGTTTAGTGTTTTAAGCCACTGTGTCGCTTAGACTCCCATTATTAATGGGATGCAGTGCTGGCATTGGGAAGACATTAGGTGCTGCCTCATGGGGACAGTGGACCGTGAGACACATTTAGCACTAGGCACTTTATTTTGACCACTGATATTTAAAAAAAAACTCTTAATCTTAAAATAAATATTCAAGCCCCTCTGTCCAAGTGGTCATATATGTTCAGACAATGAACTGCAGCCTATTCAACTATGGAGGGCACCCCAAGTGAGCCCAGACCTGTTCTAACCTGGAAATTGCAGTCTCTTTCCAGTCAGGTAACTGGATAATAACGGGGTGGGATTTGGACCGGAAATTCCCACCCAAAGTGAACAGACTTTTAGGTGCTCTCCAAATTTTCCGGCCCTGCCTGCACTGATTCCCACCACAGGCAGGATTGGAAAATGCAGGCCAGGAGCTGCAACTCACTTCCTGCCCCCACCCTGGCTTAACCCAGTGGCACTGAGGTACCACTCTGGCAGAGACCAGTTAACACAACATAGACTGGTGGTTGAATCGGGATCTGGCAGGCCTATATGGAACCTACACTGTGTAGTTCTAAGACATTGGTAGAGCTCAAGTTCTATTTATCTCCTTATTGCAATTATTCCTACATTAAAAGTAAAACATTTTTGAAAATGTAATTAGGGAAGAATGAATATCCCCTTGGGAATTGCAATTGAAAGCTTTTATCTATTCATGTTTTTAATTTACTGAAATTAACCAGCTCCCCTTTGCTCACAGGGTCCAGAGCACCCGAATCCTGGCAAACCGTACACTGCCCGTGGCTTCCCCAGGCACTGCTACTTGCCTTATAGTGAAAAGGGCAAACAGGTAATATAAAGTGTAACAGAGTAGATCAAACAATTTAAACAATTAAAGAACTCATAAGTTTTATATTATACTCGTGATTGCCACCTGCTCTAACTTTGGTATTGGGTAGATTTTCCACATTGTAGATGTGTGAGAATTGAATTGATTACAGGAATGTAACCTTATTAAGAAACCATAGAACATGTTTAAAATTTTAAAAAAAAATCAATCCTTTGCTCCATGAAGGTGGTTATGCATTTTGCTGGATGCTGCAGCCTGTTGCACTGTGCAGCTATTGGGCTTCTACAGTTGCGATCAGTTAACAGTACAGAACAGGGTTTCTGGTGGAGAGTGGCATAGAGGTAATGTCACTGGACTGGTAATCCACAGACCCAGGCTAATGTTCTGGGGACAATGGCTCAAATCTCACCATGGCAGCTGGTGGGATTTAAATTCAATTAATTAAGAAGAAAAGATCTGGAACATAAAGTTAGTCTCAGTAATGGTGACCATGAAACTACCATCGATTGTTGCAAAAACCCATCCTTTGATGTCCTTCGGGAAAGGAAATCTGCTATCCTGGCCTGGCCAACATGTGACTCCACATGGCCAACATAATCCACACTAATGTGGTTGACCCTTAATTGCCCGACTCTGAAATGTCCTAGCAAGCCACTCAGTTCAAGGCCAATTAGGGATGGGCAGCAAATGTTGGCCTTGCCAGTGATGCCCACATCCCATGAAAGAGTAATCATTTTTAAAAAAAAAATCAATTGACTTCCATTTGATTAGTGCTCTTGGTATAAAGCTATGCACGTACAGCCCTCAGGAAATGAATGCAAACTGTACTGAATCATATATTTCAGGTTCTGGAGCTTCTCAAAGTAGCATGGAACAGACGGCTGATTTTTACTGTGGGAACGTCGAACACAACTGGAGAAACGGACACCGTGGTTTGGAATGAAATTCACCACAAAACAGAGATGGGGTCCAATGTCTCGGGGCACGGATTCCCTGACCCCAACTACCTGGACAATGTCATTGCCGAGCTGGCTGCTCAAGGGGTCACAGAGGACTGTCTTCGGCAATAACTGGACATATTTGGAAGGGCCTTTCAAGCCAGTGCTGCCTGTGAAAAAAGCCTCTGGTCTTCTGCACTTTCTTTAGAGTTAGCTGTGTTTTTATTTCCTTCCTTCCTGCTTCTTAATGCAGTATCAATTACAACAGCTGTGAATGGTAAAGCAAGGGTGCACTGGCTGCATCTTCCAAAGCCCTGCTGTCTATCATCATAGCACTGGTGATATTCCATTCAAAGGCAGATCTAGCTGAGCTGGACTCGCATGTTTCCCCTTCCCTTTCCCTCTATCTGTTCCTCCCCTCCAGGCACTTTGAAACACTTCAATACATGTTTACATAGCACCAGCCAGCAAAAAACATCAACAAATTGAGTGTACAATGGTTACTTACACAGTTTCTTGTGTATTGCCTGTCGTATCGCAATTTACCACAGCAGTGATGTTAGAAACTGTAGTATCTGTAATTCTTGTGTGTATCCTTCTCTTTGTTTTAACATCTTTTAACCGTGAGCATTAAAAATAGAATAGAATCTAACCACAGTGGAGCAGACAGTGGAACCTTTATAGCATGTGCACTATTACCTGATCTTAGTGGGGTTAGGAAGTGGAAAACTATAATGTGCACTATTTTCCTCACCCTAGGAGGGTGAGGCAGTGAAATTTTAAAGCACGTGCACTACTATCTGATCCTAGTGGCATGAGGTTGTGAAATCCTGTCACAAATTGTGTAGTTTTGTCCTGCAGCCTGTTTCATACCTGGGATGAGGAGGTATTATCTGCAATCAGTAAATTCATTGCTTTCCTACTGGCTTCTGTTGTGGTCAGGGAGGCCTAATAATAACAATGATTTACATGTAATAAAGTTTTTCCACTAGCATAATGGTCGGACCAAATTGTGTTATTATTATATTACAATTATTACAAATTATTTTAGTTCTGCCTCCCATCTCCAGTGATATCTGATGGAAGAGCAATTTTCTGTTTGGAGAGTGCTTTTGCTCATGATCACAACTTCTCTGTATTTAAAGTTCTGAGTTGAGTAACCGTATTTTGGTAAGTGGGGTTTACATTTAAAGGTTCTGTTAAGAGCTGTTGGCCACAATTTTGGCACCAGAAGGCACTGAAATGCACCCTAACCCCCCAGCCCCTAATATAGTCTTGGCCTGCTGGCCTCCTAATTGAGGAAAAATCGCAAGGATGCAGAAGTCCGCTGATGCCCTTAGACCAGATGTCCCTATTTCACGGCTTGTAGAGGAAGAATACAGGAAGTTAGTAGAGGAAGAGAAATCGCTGCAGCTTTTTTTAATTTAAGCGCTCAGATAAAATATGTACAGCTTTTGTGTTAAGTATTTTGCTCCTGCAGTTCTGGTATGGTGATGGAAACCTATTAAATTGGGGTGCAGTTGTAATGCCAAATGGAACAAGTACACGGTTCCTTGGGATTTGGAGATGACATCCATAGTACTTGAATATTTTGTAAATAATTTTAAAGTAAATTGAAGTCTCCACAGGAATCTCATCTGACTCCCATCTTAACTGATTTTAAGGAGGTTGTTGGTACCACTAATTTGACATGGCGATGACATCTTTTACCATCTTTGCAATGTGTTAAAATAATATTGACATTCAGGTATTGATGCATTAAGAAATGCAGCAGAAACAGTTGAATATCTGTATTACCCAACATACTGCAAACCTTCTTGTTTGGCATGGAGACCAGGGCCTTGGAGCCATCCTGTGTACGCTATCTTACTTCATAAACCCCAAAGGAAAAACTAATAGGGTGTTAGGAAATTATGTGCCTGGGCATGGGCCTGCATGTTCCTGGAAATCAGGCCCTGTCCCCAGTTTGGTGCAATGTGGAACTTCACCACAGTTGGCTTCTGAATCCAGCTTGACTAAGCATTAACAGACTATTTCGGCTCCTCAGCTGATGGACAATTCCTGCTAACCCTGCATGACTTCTTCTGTCAAACCTAAATTAAACATTTCTTCCATAACCCAACCATGCCCTCAGTTCCATGAGTCAACTGCCCTGGGGCTTAACTAGACTGAGAAAACACCATAAAGCTCCCTCCACCTTGTTTATGATGTTTACTTCTGGAAAGGCATTATTATGTAAAAGAAAATCTTGAGATGAGGCCTTCAGTATCAAATTTATAGGAGCAATGGAAAGGAGTATTGAAGCAGAAGTGTGTAATCATCTCCTGATGGTAAACTTAATAACTGAATCTGCACCTGTGGTCCACAGTTTCCATTTCTCTGGACCACAGATTAGCAGGCTTTCTTCCTGGTGCTTCATTATATTTGCAAACCTGTTGGCACCCTAAAACCAAACCTCAAGGATCAAATCATCCTATCAGTGTGCAGTTTCCAAGGTGACCATATTCCAGCACAGTGAAATCTTAAAGCACCTGAACTACTATCTGATTCTAGTGGCATGAGGTTGTGAAATATTGTCTGCATAACTATTCAGCCATGGTCACTTTGCCCAATTCTGCAGCCTGTTTCATTCCTGCGACAAGGAGGTATTATCTGCAATAAGTAAATTCACTGCTTTTCTCAGGGAGACACCTTGTGCCAAACTGCAGAGACTTAAGATAGATCCAAGTTTTTTACTTTGCTTCTTAAAGATGTTGTGAAAAAAACACTCGTCTCCCTCTCCTAAACATGACCATGATGTCACATTGCTCCTGACACCTTTTTTTTCAATAAGATAAGCATACATTTTAAGGCACCAAGGGTAATAATAATTGGATAATTATTCCGAATAGCAGCTGTTTTCCTAAACTTTCCACCTTTTGTTGAAAGGTGATCAGATTCTGGTTGATGGTACTATTTTATAGAGGATTATTTCATTGTATTGGCGGGAGGATCGAGAACCAGAGGACACTGACTTAAGGCAGTTGGCAAAAGAAGCAATGGTGACATGAGAAAAAACTTTTACGCAGTGAGTAGTTAGGATCTGGAATGCAGCTGTCTGAGTGTGTGATAGATGCAGATTCAATCATGGCTTTCAAAAGAGAATTGTATTGTTATCTGAAGAGAAAGAAATTGCAAGGCTACATGGAAGACAGGAGAGTGGGAATAGATGAGTTGCTCTTGCAGAGAACTAGTACAGACATGACTGGCAAAAAGGCCTCCTATGCTGCAACCATTCTATGATTATTATCCTTTAACAAGTAATCCTGATATCAAATTTGTGCTGTACAGTTTTAACATCATCTTCACAGAATGATCCCAGGAATGAAAGGCTTAACATATGAGGAGCGTTTGAGGTCTCTGGGTCTATACTCGGAGTTTAGAAGGATGAGGTGGGGGGGGGGTCTGACTGAAACTTACAGAATTCTGAGAGACCTGGATAGAATGGACGTGGGGAAGATGTTTCCATTAGTAGGAGAGACTAGGACCCGAGGGCACAGCCTCAAAGTAAAGGGAAGGCCTTTTAGAACAGAGATGAGGAGAAACTTCTTTAGCCAGAGAGTGATGAATCTATGGAATTCATTGCCACAGAAGGCTGTGGAGGCCAGATCATTGAGTGTACTTAAAGACCAAGATAGATAGGTTCTTGATTAGTAAGGGGATCAAAGGTTACGGGAGAAGGCGGGAGAATGGGGTTGAGAAACTTATCAGCCATGATTGAATAGCGGAGCAGACTCAATGGGCCGAATGGCCTAATTTCTGCTCCTATGTCTTATGGTCTTATTGTCTTATGGCCATTTGTGTCCTCTTATTCTTGCACAGTGCCTAATTTCTTAACCAACTTTTCCAAATTAAGTAGATGGTGACAAAATGTTGAAGAATGGTGTAGTCACTAAGACTTGTGAACCATCCCTTTGGGCAGATTGAAGATTCACTTCCATCCAGACTTAAGTAGGGTTGTATTTGTGCTGACATGCTGGTTGCATGTTAATAACATTTATAATTTTGCATAATCGGCTTTCAAATTCCTAGCAAAGTTTGTGACCTGGTGTCTGTTTTTTGCTCTTTCGATTATATTGTGCTGTTGCTGTAGAATTGCTTGGTGCTGGAAAAGCAATTTATCAAATGTCCTTCTTCCGTACAGTTGCACTACTGAATAGATGGGCAGATTTACTAACTAAGTACAAAATGGCAGCTTGGATACAATGTACTGTATCTCATACTTCATACAGGCCTTTCTCTGTTGGCGAAGATGGAAAACACTATTGGGACCAACAGCCCTGTTATCCAGAAATATACTTTATTGGTGTCTACAACCAGAAAAAATAGAAATTCACAGGGCCTGCTGAGCGCTCGATGATTCAGTGTGTGCATAATTCTTTAAGTCTTAAAATACCTTTGTCCATCTCGATCTTAAATTGGAAATTGAAGGCTGTCTGTTCGCTGATTGTTTTGGTCTGCTTTGTTAGTATAAGGGTCTGGTACATATAGGGTTAACGTGGGACTGAGTACAGTACTGCCCACAGAGTGATGTAAGGGACCACAAGACCTGCATCTAGGGGTCAGTCTAGTGTTAGACCGAGCCGAGCACACAAGCAAGAATGGAGACGACGTCTAGCTTGACCCCTTTACTGTATATATGTATACTTATAGTTAATCTACGTAAGATCATGAAGACTTCATTAAGACCTACAGAACCCACCAAAACCGGCAAGTGTGGGTAAACCTTTTGTCTTTGAACAAACCCTGGGGCCATCTTGAATTCGGCGACTTAAAACTAAATATACACTTATAAATTTCTTTAACCATGGATCAGGAATCCACTATTCCAGATCAGTTTGACTCATCCAAAGCCCAGAACAATCACACAATTGGGGAATTGGGACAAAAAGATTCCTTAGATAAATGATTGCATCAGGTCTGGATAAAAAGACACAAGCTGAACAAGTTAACACACTGCTTTATTCAATAGGCCCGATAGCAGATGGCATTATTGTTAAACAAGGAGTCAACGAATAAACTGCTAAATTCGGAGTACTAAAATCATTTGATGTTTACTTTAACCCAAGAAATGTAACAAAATCCTTGAAAGGGCTAAAATTAATGTGTGTCCAGCAGCCAGGAGAGCCTGTCAATTCATTCATTAGTGATCTGTACAGGATGGCTGAAGGCTGCGAATATGGAGACCTAAAATCTAACCTTATCAGAGATAGATTAATTATAGGAGTAGCGAACATCACAATCCCATGCTACAAGTGAAGGAAGATCAAACCCTCAAGAAAGCTAAAACAAAAACAGAAAATGCTGGAGAAACTCAGGTCTAACAGTAGCTGTGGAAAGACAGTTAACGTTTTGACTCTTAGAAGAGTCATACGGACTTGAAATGTTAACTCTGTCTTTCTCTCCGCAGATGTTGTTTTTCTGCTTCTGTTTCAGATTTCCAGCACCTACAGTATTTTGCTTTTACCCCAAGAAAGCTATCCATTTTAAGAGGAGAAAATCAACTCTGGTACAAAGGAAAGCCCACAGTCCAGGTAGTTAACCAGCACAGAAACAGGGACTCTCCAGGCCAAGAGAAGCAATACCCTAACCAACCAGAGTGACCATGCTGGCACTAGAGCAAATCACCCACAAATGTGAGATCACTGTCCTGCAGTTTCATCCCAGTTCTTTCAATGTAACAGGATTGGACACTCCGGCAAACATCAACACACAGTGGCAGAGGTATGTACCATCCACAAGATGCACTGCAGGAACGCGCCAAGGCTCCTTCAACAGCACCTTCTAAACCCATGATTAGTACCATCTAGTAGGCCAAGGGCAGCAGACACATGGGAACACCACCATCTGGAAGCTCCCCTCCAAGCCACTCACCATCCTGACTTGGAATTATATCGCCGTTCCTTCACTATCGCTGCGTCAAAATCCTGGAACTCCCTCCCTAACAGCACTGTGGGTGTACCTACACCACACGGACTGCTGCAGTTCAAGAAGGCAGCTCACCACCACCTTCTCAAGGGTAATTAGGGATGGGCTGTAATTGCTGGCCCAGCCAGCAACACTCACATCCTGTGAATGAATAAAAAAACTGCCAGGTCAAAATATCTAAACACACAGAAAATCCAAAGATGATTCATGAGGTTGAGGCTGCACACCATGAGGAGACACACCCATGCTTCTGGGGTGAGGTCAAAGATCCAGGATTTTTGTATTTGAATGTGGACATTTCAGTTAAAGGCTATCTCGCAAACTTTAATTTGAACGTGGGAGCCAGTGTTACGGTCCTATCGGACAAAGAACCATGGCTGAGACACCTCTGGCTTCAAAGAACAGACACACCAGACACCATTCGATGAACCTGGAGGAATCTGATTTCTGGTTGTAGACATGATTCTGGAGCCACTAAGGTTTGGTGGCAAACAAACCTTTGAGCTGATGTACGTTATCCATATCCAGTCTTTGTCTCTCTTGAGCAGAGATGCCCATGTAGCCCTGACTCTCCTCAAAACAGCAAAAGATGTCAAGACATCCCCTGTTGTAAAGTATACAGAACTACAAGTTCCCAAGAGCCCCAACAAAGAAAAGTATCCTGACTGGGACTTCAGCTCTGAACTGTCTTCTCTCTTGGCAGAGTAGGTTTGTCTATTTTCGTTACAGGTGCCAGAAAGCCTTCACTGGTTACCATGGTGCCTTCAGTGGAGGATAGATGAGAGCAACCACCAACCAGAAGAGCCTTAACTTCCGGCTTCAACAACTGTTGATGAGGTCAACACTGTGAACACAGAGAAAATGCTGCAACTCCCGGCCACCATGACAATGCCACAGACGATGCTGGAGCCAAGTAGCAGCCATCCATTGCCAACAGCACACCACACAGCCAAATGCAAAGGTGAGCTTCCCGAAAATCCACATCCTCTTAACAGGAATGGCCATCTTCCATCACAGAGGACATCACAGGATGAAAGAAGAAGAGGGAAAAACAACATGGAGGTGAGCATAATGTTCGTACACCCCTCAAGAAACAGGATGGAGCAACAGCCACCGATCATCACAACTGCAGAGTTGACAGTGGTTTGATACCAAAGAATGGAAAAAGAGGATGCAAAGATGCCAGAGCAGCCTCCAAATCAACAGAGTTTACCTGCAAAGACAACCTACCACTGTCAATGGTGCGAATGAGATATGGAAAGGTTATAAGGTCTCTAGGCCATCTGAATCTATGAACTCAGAGACTTGAAAGAAGGGGATATAGGGTAGTAATAATCATGTAAATACATGGGGTAAACTGAAATTGCTGAAATACATTCGGTAGAGACTTGGGGCAGTGTAGTATAAAGGTCTGGTACATATAGGGTTAATGTGGGACTGAGTACAGTACTGTCCACACAGTGACGTAAGAGCATACATGACCCACAGCTAGGTGTCAGTCTAGTGTTGGACAGAACTGTGTTCACAAGTAAGCATGGAGACAGCTTCCAGCTTGGACCCTTTATTGTATATACGTGTATAGTTCTTGTAGTTAAATACATACAGCTAATCTATGTAAGACTAGCACTAAAGCTGAAACAGAAGCCTACTGCAGGGTACAGTCATTTCCAGGGTACAGCCATGTTTCAATATCGTGCACTATATTTTGCCAAATGTATGAATTTGGATGGGTGACTTACTGGCCCTGTTATTTTCTATCCAGTTTTCTACTTTCCTCTCTCCAAGGCACTGACCCACATTAAAGTATAGTTGTGTGGTGCTGTCTGTTACCATCTCAATGCAGGTTATATTAGGAAGCATCAAAGCCAAGCCTGATCCAGATTGTACCTAGTGTCCATATCTAATGCACTTTCCAGCAAGGATCTGCTACTATTGAAGGGTCATGAGGATTCGAAACGTCAACTCTTCTCCGCCGATGCTGCCAGACCAGCTGAGTTTTTCCAGGTAATTCTGTTTTTATTTCAGCTAATAGCTATTGAGCATGAGAGCATTGGCTGATTCCTGCCCGCACCCCTGCTGTCCCTCCCCACCACCAATCCCGCTATCCCAAAAGATTTGGAAGATTTGAACCCTTGTGAGAGCAGCTAATTTAGTATCAATGCAGCAGGATCTGGGACCTTGCTGATCAGTCACAATTATTAACAGCCAAACAGTTAGGCAACGTACAATTATTAACAGCCAAACCGTTAGGCAATGTACAATGCTGCTATGCTAGTTTCAAATTGAGTAGAATGTTGGTCTACAAGTTTAGCAAGATTATGTCAAATTCTTTGCACCTCAACAATCTGAAAGGTTTGTCCAGAAAACGGAAGAGCAGCATCACCAGCCCCAAACTCCCGGTGAGTGTTGTTGTCTGGAATTCTTGCTCACTTACTGAATCACACAACTGGTATTAAAATCAGGAAAATCACCCCACATTATTGTCGATAAATTATAGTACAGAACTAGGGTAAGGCCTATGAGCATCTCACCTGTAATATAGAAACAATTAATTGTCTAAAGAGACCAAATAAGATGTGGAAAGAGGGCCGACGAGGCAAGTGCACCCACCTTCCTGCCCAAGGCCTGAGCAGGAAATGGTCCTAAGTGACCATTAATTGCATGTAGAATAGACAATTGAACAGATGTAGATCTGCAAGGTTTTAAATATATTTTCTCAAGTGGAAAAAATGTCTTCAACTAAACCTGCCCTTTTGGCTTTTTTTTACAGAAGCTAGCCATAGACAATTGCATCCCTACTTGCCCCTTCTCAAATTTTAGCCTGGTTTGTTTTTCTTAATGTTTTATCCAGATTCCATCTGTACTTGAACAATGATGGAAAAAATGTCTTTTTACCAGAGCAAGCCTCTCTTCCTTGTTGAGGTGCCAACTACCCTCAACACTCTGCCAGCTGAGCTGCTCTTCATACACATGTTCAGATGGCCTATGTCAGTGGGTTGTTTTTAACAGTCAATCCCCTGACTTCACCAGGCACCAGCACGCACACAAATGATTCAGAACAGATGAGTAGAAATTGGAAGGAAGGCAAAGCATTTCACAATCAACTCCAGTTAATGCAGCTTGTAAGATGAGTTAAAGTTATGCTAAAATGACCCCTAGATGGCACACTTAGGTAAAACTGTGAATCAATCTCTACACTAACGACATGTGCAATCTGTTATGAATTAATTTTGGCATTAAAAGTGTTTATTAAAATTAAAGCCTATCAAAATGTGCATGTTAGACAAATAAATAACCATTGCAATTATTCATTACCACAATGTGCATTTCCCAAAATGTTATTTGGTGGTTTTCATTTCAGTGCCTTTTTTTGCATCTACTGGCAGCACTAGCCCAGGTATTTGACTCATTTACATGTGCTGTGCTGAATGCATTTTGGAAGAGGGAAAGATCTCTCTGACTGTAACAGTCAAACTAGTTACAGATGAAAATCCCAGCTGTTAACACACTGTGGTGTCCAAACTTAGTCATGAGACAAAAATGTGGAACAAAACTAATTGGCATTTGGAAAAGTATGGGCCAATTAAAGAAAGTCAGCATGGATTTATTAAAGATAACTGATGTTTGATGAACTTCATCGAGCTTTTTCATAAAGTAACAGAAGCAGTTGATGAGGGTATATATAGACTTTAAAAAAGTTTTTTGACAATATACCATGTAATAGGTTTGCTGGTAAATTAAAGTCCATGGGATTAAAGAAACAAAAGAAGCATAGATACAAAATTGGTAAAGGGACAGAAAACAGTTGTAGTGAGCAGTTGTTTTTCAAAGGGGGGTGAAGTGTGCATTAGTTCCCCAGAGGTTGGTATTAGAACCACTTCTTCTTAATGTATATTAATAATTTAGACTTGGGTATACAGAGCATAATTTCAAAGTTTGCAGATTATATAAAACTCAGAAATGTAGCAAACAATGAGGGAGATAATAAATTTAAGGAGGATGGAGGCAGACTGGTGAAATGGGCAGATCTGGTGGATGAATTTAAACACAGATAAGTATGAAGTGTTACATTTTGGTAGAAAGAATAAGGAGAAGCAATTTGAACTATATCGTACAATTTTAAAAGAGGCATGTGAACAGAGAGACCGAGGGGGTCTATGGACACAAATCTTTGAAGGTGGTGGAGAATGCTATTTTTAAAAAAACATTTAATTTATTAATAAAGCAAGTTATGCCAAAAACACTAAGTGTTTTTACAAACCAAAAACAGTTTATAAAACACTGGTTAGGCCTCAGCTAGGGTACTGTGTTCAGTTCTTTGTCCTTAACACTTCAGGAAAGATGTCCTTGAAGAGGGTTCAGAAGACATTTACTAAGATGGTACTGAGGTGATGGACTTCAGTTATGTGGAGACTCGAGAAACTGAGATTCTTCTCCATTGAGTAGGGAAGGTTCACAGAAGATGTTCAATAAAAGAAAGGGTTTTGATAGAGTTAATAAGGATAAACTCCTTTTAATAGCAGAAGGGTCGGTAAGCAGAGGACACAGATTTAAGGTGATCGGCAAAAGAACATGAGAATGCATTTTTTTTTACACAGCGAGTTGTGCACTATCTGAAAGGGTGGTGGGAGCAGATTCAACAGTGACATTCAAAAGAGAATTAGATAAATACTTGAAGGGGGAAAATTACAGCACTGTAGGAAAAGAGGGGAGTGGGATTAATTGGATAGTTTTACCAAAGACCTTGAGCAGGTATTGACGGCTGAATGGCCTCCTGTGCTGTATCATTCTATGAGTCTATGAAGTAGATTATGTCTGATTAAGTAACTGTAAAGCACTGTGGTGTATTTTGCCATATTATAGGCACTATATTGTTAATAAATTGTTCTTACAGTATGAAACTAAATTCAGCTGAAAATGTTGTCTTCTATAGTGGGTGTGTGAGTATATCTGGAGTTGTTCAGCCGTGAATAAAGCAGAGCAGTCTGAACTAACTCCAGTGTCTCTGGGCCAGCTCCAACCACGTCCACAAAGAAGCAGCCATGATTACCTGACACTTCACCATGTGATATCTAGTGTGGTTAACACATTGTACATATAACATGTCACACTGCAAATTATGAGATCTCTACTTGTAGAAATAGGAATGAAAAGGTAAGAATTATCTCAGTTTTACTTTGTGGCATTTATGCTAAGTAGTAAAAAGGATACAAAGCCTAGGAATTAATGAATTCTTGTTGTTTCTGGATGAACCCTATAGTCTAGTATAACCTCAATTAGGTAGTGTTGGCTGACTTGAATATTAGTTTATCATCTCAACTGTACTGTTAATGGGCCCAGCATGAATCCAAGCTCCACTAACCAGCCCCTCTGTTTTATGGGCTTTCTGAGTGTGAGCCTTGTTTTGCTTCTCTCACTGTGGAAATAGGCTTGGTTTCTACTTATTATTTCCTGACGATGCCATCTCTGCTTAAACTTCAGCTCATCCAAAGCTATGCCGCCCATACCCTATTGCACCTTAAATCTACTCACCTATCATCCACATGCTTGCTGCCCTACAATGGCTCCTGGTCTTCCAACACCTCCCATTTACAATTCTCACCTTTCTGTTTTAAGTGCTTTGTGACCTTGCCCTACCCTACCTCTGTAACTTCCTCCATCCCTACAATTCCCCCATCCCAGAATTCTCCATTCCTCTGTGGCATTCTGCTTATTCCCTTCACCCTGCCATTGGTGGCTGTGCTTTTAACTGATGAGGACTCCCACATGCTGGAGGTCCATCGCTATAAACCCCTTCACTCATTATACTCTAGTTCACACATAATAGTGGGGTGTTGGTCCATGCCTGTGACTTTGTCAAGGCATTATATGATGTTGATTGGTGCCCAGTTGTTAAATGATTAGTAGAATATTGGTTCTTGCTGATGCGTGTGACATGGAAGATAATACATTGGTTCATATCTGTGAGTGTTACATGGACTAATAAGGGCTGGCCATGTCAATGAGCATTGCTCAGAGAGTATTGACATTAGTTTGTGGCTGTGAGTGTTGGCACAGACTATTTCCATAATGGCCATGCCAACATGAGGAATCACTAAGCCAAGCCCAGGTGATACCCTACCTGAAGGGAAAATCGAAAGGCCACTTACTAATAACTGATCCCTGAACAGTTAAGCTAAAATATGTGGAAAGCAATTGTGTTTTTTTGAGATAGTATCACAACCAATTCATTCTAGCTGTTGGGACTTGTGAATCCCAGTTGCACACTTCCTGTGGGATGGCCAAGTTGGTATGATAGGTAAGAGTTGATCAGCAGACACTTCTTAAGTGGAACACATTCTGTTTATTTACAAGGTACTCAGCAGCTACTCATGTGTGCTTCTACATCAAGACCTATCTCCATACTTCTGCTCACTACCGACCACTGACTACAGAGGTAGCCCGCACTACTCTTCCATTGGTTACAGGAGATCATGCGACCTTCCTTTCTAACACCCTTCTTAAAGATGTACTACACATTACATAAAACCATAATTACCACATCCCTCCCCCTTTACTTCGAAGCGCATTTTACATTTACAATTCCAATTTTCTCAAAGTAACAAATTATTTACACAGGTAAGTAATTTACACATTCAGTCTTTCTGAGAGTTTCCTTTGTTGTGTAGAACGTCTCAACTCTACAACTTCAGGTGCTTTGTCAGGAGCTTCATTTTCTGGAGTTGTCTGAACATCAGGTTCTTTGGCAGATACCTGCAGATCTGTATCCTCAACTCCTGTAGGTACAAAAGACACATCAGGCACGTCTGTACTAGGTTGAGTTCTCTGAACAGGAAACATTGACCAAGTCGTGAACTCTGGTGGAATAAGTTCTTGATTTGTTTTTCTCTTCCTTAGATGATCCATATGCCTCAATATGACTCGACCTTCCACTTTCAAGTGGTAAGATAGAGGTCCAGTCACTGCACTTACTTCACCCAGTAACCACTTTGGCCCTTCTCCAAAGTTCCTCACATATACCATCTCTCCCAGGGTAAGTTTCCTTTCACGACTATGCCAGTCCTGTGTTTTCTGGCTTCCCTGAATCCTTTCCACCTTCCACCCTAAATTCAGCATTATTAAGCTCAATCTAATCCTGAGATGGTGTTTCATCAATAACTCCGCACCTGTTGTTGTGTGAGGGGTGGTCCTATAATGGAAAGGAAAGCGTGCTAGCTTGGTTGCTAAGGCATCTCCAGTTAACTTTACATGCCTGACTTGAACGTTTGAACCGCCCTTTCATACAGTCCATTTGAGGAAGGGTGGTATGATGAAGTTTTTACATGAATAATACCATTGTGCTTGATAAACCGTTGAAACTCAGCACTCATAAATGCCGTGCCATTATCAGAAATGACCACTTCTGGTAGTCCATTAATTGCAAAACTTTGATGTAGCTTCTCAATTGTAGCAGAAGACATTAGTGACTTCACCTCATCTATGTACATCCATTTTGAGCAGGCATCAACAATGAGCAGGAACATTGTTCCCATGAAAGGTCCTACATAGTCAATGTGTAACCACATCCATGCTCTTTCTGGCCACTCCCAAGGGTGTAAGGGAGCTGTTGGAGGTAACTTTTGCAATTGCTGACACTGCACACAATTCTTCACTGGGTTCTCTATTTCACCATCCATCCCAGGCCACCAATGATAGCGGCGTGCTATGGTCTTCATTCGGGATATTCCTGGATGTGCACTATGTAGTTCAATTAACAATGGCTTTCTTCCCTTTGACGGAACAATAACTCATACTCCCCACAATGAGATACTATCCTGGCTGGTTATTTCATATCTTCTGTTAAAATACGGTTTCATTTAGTCAGATACAGGTTCTTGTGACCAACCATAAAGCACTTGTTCTCGTACTTGAGATAGGATTGGGTCCCTACCTGCCCAGTCTCTGATTTGTCTAGCATATTCTGGCGATGAATCTAAGAAATTTAACAATAACACAATTTCTTATGGAACATCTTCTTCATTGTCTTGTAAAGGCAAACGACTAAGTGCATCGACATTGGCAATTTGAATTCCAGGCCTAAGAACAAAGGTGTACTCATATGCTGCCAGGAGCAATGTCTTATTTGTGTTTCTGTGTCTTCTGCTGATGGGCCTTCTTTTTAACACTAACTTTAATCTCGGCCGCCTTTTCGGCCTATATGTTGGCCAGACTACTCTCAGATGCAAGTTCGACTTGAGCGAACTCAATGGTTGAGTCTCCCAGAATTCCATCATCTGTCTGCTTCTTAGAAAATTCTGCAACCTTTGCCTCCAAAGCCTCTTTGGCTTCATGTAGCTGATTCTTCAGCTCTTCCACCTTCTCTTGTATTTGTTTGCTGCCTCCTGGAAAATTGAGCATTGTTGTGTCTTCTCTGCCAACTCATCCTTCAGTTTATTCAGAGAGGTGCTGAATTCTTTGTTTCTTTTTATACTTTTCCAGTGGTATAAACTTAGACCTGAGGGAATTTTGTAGTGAAGGCCTTTCAGCAGGTTTTCTTTTTCCTTTTGGAGGTTGCCTACCTCGTCTCAAACTCTGTCATTAAGCATGGTCTCATGGAGTTCCATATTTTGACTTGAAAAATCTTGCATTTCTTTAGGTTGTTGAGTCCTTTACACACTCCTTTTCCAAAACAGGAACATTTCCAGCTTCCCTTTGGAATCTCAGTAGCCAATCAAGGTTGATTTCCCTCAGCCAGTTTCACCCTAGCAGGCTTGGTCCTCTGCCTCTCAATACCACACTTGTAGTTATTCCAATTGGCTTTTGTAATGGACAGTAACTCTGCTTATCCCTTTGACGTGGATGTCTTCCCCAGTGTATGTTTTTAATTTAGAATCCGTTTCTTCTAAATTTAATTTATGTTCACCATAACTCAGGAATTTGAAGGTGTGTTCACCAGTTACTGTAGTAGAAGCTCTTGTGTCCACTTCCATTCTAATAGGCTTGCCATTTAACTTCGCTGTTACATACATTGGTTCTGTCTTTCCACCTTCAAATTAAATAACGAATAAATACCTGAATTTGTTGCTTCAGGCTCTTCTACACTCTAAATCTCATGGGGTTCTCTCTTTTGTTTGAAAGTCTGATTCTTTCCTTGCACTGCCTCATTATGTGTACATTTCAATGACAATAAAAGCATTTGATTTTTTTTAAAACTGCCAAGAATGCTTGTTTCCACCTCTGCTGCAATTATTCCCTACTCCTGCTGCTAAGTCACTTCTTTTTATTTTTCTGCCTGTGGCAGCAGTTTTCCTGCTTCTTGGCGGAGTCTTGCATTTTCGCACCTTTTTGGCTGGGGCTTCCCACTCAACGTGGAGGACGTTTTGCACTCCCTGTATGGCTTTTGAATCCCTTACTGCGCTTTCCATGGCCAGTGCTATCTCTAGCGCCTCCTTAAAATCCAAATTTGTTTCAGACAATAATCTCTTCTGAATCGTGTCCTCATTCACACTGCACACTAAATTATCTCTGAGCGTTTCGTTTAAAGATGTACCAAACTCGCAATGTTCTGGTAACTGTTTCAAACTTGCCACATAGCAAGCAACGGTCTCCCCTGGGGCCCTATTTTTTGAATTAAACTTGAAACGTTGCATCCTTACCGAGGGCTTTGGCTGGTAATGAACCTTCACGAGGTCCACTAATTAATCAAAATTTTTCGAATCTGGGGCACTGGGTGACAACAAACTTCGAATTAAGCTGTAGGCTTTATTCCCACATGTAGAAAAGAGGATCACTCGCCTCTTTTCTTCCCCCATAAAGCCGTTCATGTGAAAATAGAACGCGAGGCATTCAATATAATGAGACCAATCGTCCGTGGCTGGATCAAAGGGATCAATTTTTCTGAATTGCAGCATTCCTTGAGTGAATTACTTCTACGATTTGAAAATTCTACTTAAAGTACTGTGCGAGGTACAGCCCAATTTTGTTTCCCTCAAGTTCTTCCGTTAAATGATTTTACTCTCGATGCTAGTTCATTTGTATCTTCCTTCTATCCTCGCTTTTTCCTTGTCGCCAGTTTGTTGCATCCTCGTCACAAGTTTTTTGGGTGTTCGTTTTGTCCTCATCGCCAGTTTGTTGGGACTTGCGAATCCTAGTTCCATGCTTGTGGGATGGCTGAGCTGATATGGTGGATAAGAGTTGATCAGCAGACACTTCTTAGATGGAACACATTCTGTTTATTTACAAAGTACTCAGCCGCTATTCTTGTGTGCTTCTACATCACTACCGACTACTAACTACAGAGGTAACCCACCCTGCTCATCTATTGGTTACACAAGATGATGTGATCTTCCTTTCTAACATAATTCTTAAAGGTATACTACATGTTACATAAAACCATAATTACCACACTAGCCCTTACACATGTTAAGAGACTTTGCTTCCAATTCTTATGTACCATTTAATAGGGAAAAAACAACAGAAAGCTGAAAGAATACTTTGAGAAAAAATATCTAGAAAGCATATTTAGTTTACTTCCTGAAGCAGGCGCCACCCTAGGCCATTGACAGAGGAAGTTTATCTACCATTTTCACCTTTATATGACTTGCATTGCAACAGGTTTTGCTCCTTGATTTTCCACCCTCTTTTCCTGAAGGCAGTGACTCCTAACTGAGTAGAGATCAATGGATGTCCAGGCAGATATTCTCCACATACCAAACTAGGTGCTGGCCATTAACCGGCTGCACAACCGTAGCTCAATCCTGTTCCCTTGAAGAACCACAATGCAGGCTAATTTGTCAGCATCAGTCACTGCAATCCCTGGCTTCAAATGATTTAGGCCAATTTTAGCAATCACAAACCCCCACACCACCCCCCACCCTTCTGTAACTGGCCTGAGATCAAACAACCCAATATTGTACAGCCCTCTAGCTTTGGAAGCTCAGTCATTGAATATGTTTAAAATAGAGATTGACAGTTTTCTAAATGCCAAAGACATAAAGGAATATGGGGATAGTGTGGGGAAAAAAGGCACTGAAGTGGATGATCAGCCATGATCGTATTGAATGACAGAGCTAGACTCGATGGGCTGAATGGTCCATTCCTGCTGCTATGTTCCTATGTTCAACCCATGGCTAGTGTTGATTTGAATTGAAGGTGTTTTGTACTGTGTTCTTATAAAGTGCCTTTGGACATTTTCCTTGTTATAAAAATGCAAACTGTTGTTTCAGGGGAGTAATTCAGATTAGGAAACCACTCACTTTAGCTGGATGGGGCTCTGCTGTTATATAGACCCACAAAGAACAAGCACATGGGATCAGCAGCCCATTACTTAACCTTGCTCCTTTATCTCAACGGAAAATTGTAAGGCTTACCTTTTGCCAGATATCTGACACCCTTTGACTCCTATTCTTAATAAGGACTGCAACCGGCTGCAGTGTATTTAGAATTTTCCGGGATCGCTACATCTGGTCTAGTTAGCGATTGGTATGCTTTTGTACAAACTGGATAAGCAATGAGGACAGCATTAGACAGGTTTTAGAGGGAGTGAAAAATTCAACCCTCCCAAACTTGCAGTCTCTTTATTGACATGTATAGACATGTATACTCAGACAGCAATCAGCCCAAGCCAGTGATCAACTGTGGGAACAGACACTGTACCAATGCTCAGGTGGTGTATCCCCTCGCTCTTGCCCATCAAAGACTTACAACAATAATATTGAGTCCATGTACTTCTATCTGCATGAATAAATAATTACAGATTTATTATTATTCGATAGCTGCTGACATGTACCACTTGCAAGATACTGAAATAAAATTTGCTGCCATTTTTTATATATGAGAATATATGACCAGATTCTGATTTTTAAAGGAATGGTTTCCTGTTCAAATGTGCAAAGAAAGAATTTGCACTTACATAGCACCTTTCATACGACATCCCAAAATTATTTGCAGCCAATTAATTATTTTTGAAGTGTAGTTGCTTTTGTAATGTAAAAAAATGGGAGAAATTGTGATCAACAAGATCCGACAAACAACAATATAATAATCACCTGACAATCAGTTCTTTTAAGTGATGGTAGTTGAAGGATGAATGTTGGCCAGGACACACAGAGAACTTACCTGCTCTTCTTTCAAAATAGTGCCATGGGATCTTTTATCTCCCCCTGTGAGAGCTAACAGGACCTTGGTTTAATAACACATATCAGAATGTTTAGCATAGCAGAGACTATTCTTGACTGCAGCTTCATGTCAAAACAATTAGGGGCTTTTAATTCTTTGTTGCTTAAATTTGATATCTATGTCTGGTCCAATAGTACAAGAATCACGCCAGTGTAACCTGCTTTACATTGCAGCCCTTGCCTTGGAAGGGTGCATAAACTCTGACCCTCTCCTGTAATGGTAAGATAACCTCATTAAACTAGCTGTACCCTGGGCATCAGTTTTGAATCCACATATTCTAAAGATACAAGACACCTGAAAAATCAAAGTCGTTTCCTGGTGGTTTTTCAGTCTGTAATTGCCCTTAGGATGTGAATATTCACAGCACTTAGAGCCCATTGTCTTCAAAGGGATACAATTCCATCTTAGCAGCAGACGAATATATTGTGCATTACATTGTATAATGCTCCCTTAACTCTTGATCTTGGGGTTACACACCCAGTACCATAACCACTTGGCTTGATGTAACTCTTTCGAGTACAAACACATTTCCATCTGTTCCTATTCAGATGAAGTTACATTGTTTCATCCATTGTGAGATTTGAACTCTTGATCTCGGGGTTCCAAACCCAGTACCATAACCCAGCAAATGACAGGAGATCTGCTTGTTTTCATTAAAAGGATATGATTTGTTGCTGAAAGGAAGTTTATGAAATTCAACAATATTATAAGTCCCTTACTTTAAGTGGGCTTTTGAATTGGATTTCTGGGCAAAGAGCTCATTACAAAACTGATGGAAAGAAAGAGTGTTAAAAGAAGAATTACCAAATGCTGGGCCTGCAATCTTAACACATTAAAAGGCGGTGTAAACCCCATACTCTCCCAATTCCTTCTCATTTCTGGTTCACTGTCATGAAAAAAATATTCATTTTCCCAGAAGACTTGCAGGTAACAAGTACTTGAAATAGATCTGTAGCCAAGGTGTGTGTATTATGATTGAGCAGGTGGTAAAGCAGAGTTATTTAAAAATCCCAGAGGGAAGCTTTAAACAACTGTCATAACCTATATTTTTAAGTGGTTTGTTTGAGATGCTCTAAATTCAAGAATCGGACCACCAGTTCTCGAGAGGTTTTATGTTAAACTCAGTGAAACATTTTATTAATTTACACAAGTTAAATATATGCACATGGCTATAAATCACTACTATCATAACTTTTAACAAATTCCCAAATTAATTTCCATTAAGGCAACAGCAACCCATAGACTTAACCAAACACCAGGCAAAGCATTTTCACCTTATGAATTCAAAATGAGGTTCTTCTCACTTTGGTTCATGTGGGGACAGTTGGAGGCTTACAGCTGCTTTGATCTTACATTGCCTCTGCCTGCACACCAAAAACTACTATCAGTTATATCCAGCGCATCTCACTGAATGTAAACTCTCATTGTCTCACCAGCCTCTTTGAACTCCGCCTCTTATAGCAATAAAACCTCTTTCATTGTACCAATTTTATTAGTAATATAAACATATTGCTTGGTCTCTGCTGGCTAGGTGCCAGAGTTCACCCCACTTTTTGAATGCCCCCTTCAACCAAATGCAAATGCACTCTACCTTTCTTACATCTTAAAACTAGTACACCTCGAAGCACCCAGACAAGCTGGCTTTAATCCAATTAAGACACCCCCACAAACTAAATCTCTATTTTAAAAGAAAAATGTTTTCCAATAATATTATATACGTTAATAGCTTCATGATATGCATGCTTAAACAGAATGGGCCCTTCTACAGTAGATGTGGTGTGTGAGATTTGTCGAATGAGAAGACTTGAAGATCTTTGAGGATAATGAAGGTGACAGTACGATAAAAGCAAAATACTGCAGATGCTGGAAATCTGAAATAAAAACAGAAAATGCTGGGAAAATTCAGCAGGCCTGGCAGCATCTATGGAGAGAGAAACAGAGTTAAAGTTTCAAGTCCATATGACTCTTCTTCAGAGCCAAAGGGAAGTAAAAATGTGATGGATTTTATGCTGTTTAAGAGAGGGTGGAGTAGGTGGAACGAGACAGAAGGTCAGGGTTAGGTGGGAGCTCAGAAAAGATTGAAAAAGATGTCATGGACAAAAAGATTAGCTTATTCCATAACAACTTAGTTCAGTTTCTTTTAGGAACATTTAAATACCAAGTTCCTATCCATGGTGAGGTGGGGTGACACAAGCACTCAGCAGGGACAAGACAATAAAATGATGGTTCTGTCACAATCCATCACACTGACCACATACACTACTGATAGTGTTACCTGCTGTCCAAGACAATGGGAGCAGTGGTTATGATCTGAAATTGTTGACCTCGATGTTGAACCTAATAGTTTATAAAGAGCCTAACTGAAAGATAAGGTACTGCTTCCCAAGCTTTCATTGAACTTTATTAGAACAGAATGAGAGATGGAGGACAGAGTCAGAGTGCACAAAGAATAAAAATGGCAAGTGACCTGAAGCTCAGGGTCATGCTTGCAGACTGACAAGAGGTGCTCCACATTGTGAGCAGCCAACACTGTATACTAATGAATAGAGGTGGGTGCTGCTGAGGCAGGCAGGAGAACATGAGGATGCCTCAAGATGGAGGCACCCTCGGGAGATGCATGAAATAATTCAAACTTATTTGTGGCCAAAGCTGCTGGGCCATTATTGTGGAGGGAGACCCTTTCTGTGGCCACAGCTCTAATCCTATAGCAGATGTGACTCCATGTGTTGGGACTGGGGGAGGGAGGTCGGGTAGGGGGGGCGCGGGGTGGCGTGGGTGTATAAATAAAGGAGGCTTCGCTGGCGCCCCCAGCCTATCGCCAAGGCACTGCCTTCAATGACTTGCCAGGCTTTACCCACAGCCAAAGGCCATTGGTAAGATCCCAGTGGCAATCCCCAGTCCAGCCCCAAGATGCCAGTTAATTGCCACTAATTGGCTACCTGTCACAGCAAGGCAGGTAGCCACTTTATTTGCTCAGCGGGCTCCAGTGAGATGGCCCAGAGGAGGGAATGCAGCAGCCTGCTGATCCAACAGCGATTACACTTCAAAGAAAAACAACTCATGTTCTGTGGTGTGTTGGACATTTTGAGAATATGGAAGATGCTATATAAATGAAAATTCATCCCTTTTTAACATACTATCAGGTTGGGTGGGAAATAAGAACATTGGTGCTCATTTAACTGTACAGATACTTCCTTGATAGCTGAGCATGCTTATCAAATGATTAGATGAATTGCACTGGCAATAAAGGCCCTCTGTTCAATTCCTGGCCCATGGCGGGTTTGTGACCGCAGTTTGAGTGTATTTAAGGACACCATAATTGACCCTAGCACCCCTCTGTCATTGGGGGGGAAATTCAGCTAAGATTCTCATTTCTAATCATTGTCCACTTTACCCCCTTCCCGCCCCATGAGGGAATGTGTACATGATCAGTCGATGATGGAATTGGGCCAGCTGCAATGGCCCTCACAGTCAAATTGCCTCTGAAGCTCTGAATCAAGATACGCATGTGAGGGAAGGTCTTGTTTGGACAAAATACCGGAGGATGACCAGTGGCTGTATAACTACCCAAGAAAGAGTCAATGCCTTCAGGGAAATGAGGGGGAAAGGAGAAAAATAGTAGGAAAAGGAGGCATTCTGCTTATCAGCAGAGGGGATCTGTGTGAATACTGAGGGCCTAAGTGTGCCCTCCTGAAACCAGTGTAATGTGACCAATTTGCCAGAATAGTCATCAGTATTGCATTATACAAACCAACTGTGGTGCAATAGTTATTATGAATCACGCAGTCATGCCGTGGATTTTAAGATTGTAAAAGCAGAAAGTGGTTAAATACAGAACACTCAGCCACACCCAACAATCAACTTTCTTACACAATTATGATGGCTACTTGCACCAATGCAGCTTGCAACCCCAGTAGGTGTAACCAGACTGCTACAGTTCAGCTTCCCAGGCCAGTTGTTATTTAAATGTGCCCAACCATTGTATAAATCATTGGAAAATGGCTTCTGTCATGTCTCTGATCAGTACACTCCCTGGCTCCAGGCCTCTTCAATATGGCTTTGGAAGCAGATGCATACAGCTCTCTTAGGAACTTGCTGTTGCTTTCTCTGCTGTGGGGATTAAACTTATTTATGTTTTGGGCAGTGGGGGGGGGGGGGGGGGGAGGGGGGGGGTGGGGGGGCGCGTGTGTTGGTTAAGATGACGAGCCTGTGTCCTATTGTTCGGTACCCTGAGGTCTCCAGAATGCTGCTCAAATACACTGCAAAAGTAATGCAGGATACAAGACTGAGAGAACTGGAGAGGAAAAGCCTTTGACATGGAAGGTGGTCCAGCAGTCCAAGGCTAGAGTGGAATTCGTGCTCAATTTCCTGGAGCAACATTTTGGGATCTACATTCAGTCCCTGCGTTGTGGTAAAAAAATGTTGCCTGAGTTGGTATTTCTGATCAAATCCATTGATCTTTCTTTCTTTCCCCCACCAGTCCACCCTAGCCTTCCCTTGGAAACATTCATGTATGATTATTGGGTGAATAGTCATAAAACGATAAGCTAGTGCTGCACAGTTGAACAACCTATGGTAACTTATTGTCAATGCTTACACTTAGCAAATAGCCTCATGGCCAAGGCATTGAAGGGAAATTATGAATCTGTGAGAGGCAGATGCTGGAACTTGGATACTGGATTGACAACAGAAAGATTGGCAATGGTGGGACAGGGATAGTGAACACATAGGCTAGGATTTTCCAATCCCAATAGTGATGGGTTTAAGGGCAGGCACGGGAGGACAATACAGTGGGAGCTAAAAATCGGTTTCCTGCTGGTGTGAAATGATGACAGGAAGGTGCACTCCCACCCACCATGGCAGTTTGCCATGGGCCAGAGGCCAGCATGAAGAGGATTTACATCCTGTTAATGGGATGCAGATGGAGCTCTGACCGGAATTGTCCGCCACTGTCCAATAATCTGCTCGACCAGCGGGATATCACGCTGGTCCTGAACATGTCCAGACCAAGGTGGCGCAAACATGTCGGGGCTCACCAGGAAGAGGGCCTGGAACAGCTCGCAGAGAATGAAAGATGGCCACCTCCAGCAACCATGGTCCCTGGAACACCACATGAACCAGTGAGTGGATGGGGCATCAACTACATAAATCATTACACTGCAAGAGATTACAGGAGATAGATCATTACACTGCAGGAGATTCCAGGGGATAGATCATTACACTGTAGGAGATTCCAGGGTGTGGATCATTCCACTGCAGGAGATTCCAGGAGGTTGATCATTACACTGCAGGAGATTCCAGGAGGTAGATCATTACACTGCAGGAGATTCCAGGAGGTAGATCATTACACTGCAGGAGATTGCAGGATGTGGATCATTACACTGCAGGAGATTCCAGGAGGTATATCATTACACTGCAAGAGATTCCAGGAGGTAGATCATTACACTGCAGGAGATTGCAGGATGTGGATCATTACACTGCAGGAGATTCCAGGAGGTAGATCATTACACTGCAGGAGATTCCAGGATGTGGATCATTACACTGCAAGAGATTCCAGGATGTGGATCATTACACTGCAGGAGATTCCAGGATGTGGATCATTACACTGCAGGAGATTCCAGGAGGTAGATCATTACGCTGCAAGAGATTCCAGGATGTGGATCATTACGCTGCAAGAGATTCCAGGATGTGGATCATTACACTGCAAGAGATTCCAGGATGTGGATCATTACACTGCAAGAGGTTCCAGGATGTGGATTATTACACTGCAGGAAATTCCAGGAGGTAGATCATTATGCTGCAGGAGATTCCAGGATGTGGATCATTACACTGCAGGAGATTCCAGGATGTGGATCATTACACTGCAGGAGATTCCAGAATGTGGATCATTGTTCTACAGAAGATTCCAGGAGGTAGATCAATACACTGCAGGAGATTCCAGGAGGTAGATCATCACACTACAGGAGATTCCAGGATGTGGATCATTACACTGCAGGAGATTCCAGGATGTGGATCATTACACTGCAAGAGATTCCAGGATGTGGATCATTACGCTGCAAGAGATTCCAGGATGTGGATCATTACACTGCAAGAGATTCCAGGATGTGGATCATTACACTGCAAGAGATTCCAGGATGTGGATCATTACACTGCAAGAGATTCCAGGATGTGGATCATTACACTGCAAGAGATTCCAGGATGTGGATCATTACACTGCAGGAGATTCCAGGATGTGGATCATTACACTGCAGGAGATTCCAGGAGGTAGATCATTACACTGCAGGAGATTCCAGGATGTGGATCATTACACTGCAGGAGATTCCAGGATGTGGATCATTACACTGCAGGAGATTCCAGGAGGTAGATCATTATACTACCGGAGATTCCAGGATGTGGATCATTACACTGCAGCTGATTCCAGGATGTGGATCATTACACTGCATGAGATTCCAGGATGTGGATCATTACACTGCAGGAGATTCCAGGATGTGGATCATTACACTACAGGAGATTCCAGGATGTGGATCATTACACTGCAGGAGATTCCAGGGTGTAGATCATTACACTACAGGAGAATCCAGGATGTGGATCATTAGACTACAGGAGATTCCAGTATGTGGATCATTACTCATAGGCTCATAGACGTTTACAGCCCAGATGGAGGCCATTCGGCCCATCATGTCCGTGCCAGCCAACAAAGATTTGATTACACGAATCCCATTTTCCAGTGCTTGACCCATTGCCCTGGAGGCTATGGCAACACAAGTGAATATGTAAATAATTGTTAAATGTTACGAGATTTCGGACTGAACCACCCTTTCAGGCATTGACTCCCACCAACCTCTGGGTGAAAAAAATTCTTCTTAACTCTCCTCTTAGCCTTCTACCTCTTAACTTAACTCTATGCCTCCTGGTTATTTACCCCTCCACTGATGGGAAAAGTGCCTTCCTATCCACCCTATTTATGCCCCTCATAATGTTATACACCTCTATCAGGTCCCTCTCAACCTTCACTGCTCCAAGGAAAACAACCCCAGCCTATCCAATCTTTCCTCATAGCCCAGACCCTCCAGCCCAGGCAGCATCCTGGTAAATCTTCCCTGCACCCTCTTCAGCGCTATCACATCTTTCCTAAATGTGGTGACCAGAACTGCACGGAGTGCTCCAGTTGTGGCCTAACCAGCATTTTATACAGTTCCAGCATAACCTCCCTGCTCTTGTATTCTATGCCTCGGCTAATAAAGGTAAGTATCCCATAGGCCTTCTTAACCACCTTATCTACCTGTCCTGCTACCTGCAGAGATCTATGGATTATGCATGCCAAGGTCCCTCTGATCATCAGTACTTTCCAGGGCCTTATCATTCATAGTGTAATCCCTTGTCCTGCCAGCCCTCCCCAAGTGCATTACCTCAAATTTATCTGGGTTGAATTCTATTTTCCATTGCTCTGCCCTCCTGACCAGTCCATTGGTATCCTCTTGCAGTTTATGGCTATCCTCCTCACCTATTTACCACCCTACCAATTTTCGTGTCATTTGCAAACTTCTTAATCATACCTCCTACATTTAAGTCCAAATCATTTATGTACACCACAAACAGCAAGGGCCCCAGCACCGAGCCCTGTGGAACCCCACTGGAAACAGACTTCCAGTCACAGAAACATCCCTCTACCATCAATCTCTGCTTCCTGCCTCTCAGCCAATTTTGGATCCAATGTGCCACTTTGTCTTGGATCCCATGGGGTCTTACTTTCTTGACCAGTTTGCCATGAGAGACCTTATCAAAAGCCTTGCTAAAGTCCATGTGGACCACATCAAATGCATTACCCTCATCAACACTCCTGGTTACCTCCTCAAAAAATTCAATCAAATTTGTCAAGCACGATCTTCCCTTAACAAATCCATGCTGACAATCCTTGATTAATCCGTGTCTCTCCAAGTGCAAAAAAACTCTGTCCCTCAGAATTCTTTCTAGTAACTTCCCCACCACCAAGGTTAGACTGATTGGCCTGTAATGTCCTGTTTCCTCCCTTTTTAAATAATGGGACAACATTAGCAGTCCTGCAGTCCTCTGGCATCTCACCTGTGGCCAGAGAGGATTTGAAAATTATTGCCAGGGCCCCTGATATCTCTTCCCTTGCCTTCCTCAACAGCCTGGGATACACCTCATCCAAGCCTGTGGATTTATCCACTTTTAAGGCCGCTAAACCTGCTAGTACTCTCTCTATGTTAATTTAGTCTAATATTTCACAGTCCACCCCCCCCCCCCGATGTCTATACCTGTGTTGTCCTTTTCCATTGTGAAGATCTATGCAAAGTATTTATTGAGGACTGTACCCACGTCTTCCAGGTCCACACACAGATGACATCTATGGTCTCTAATTAGCCCTACTCTTTCCCTAGTTATTCTCCTGCTCTTTATAAATTTAAAAATCCCCTTTGCGTTTTCCTTGATTCTACCCACCAATGCTTTCTCATGCAATCTCTTAGCTTTCCTAATTTCCTTTTTAAGTTCCCCCTGCACTTTTTATACTCCTCTAAGGACTCTGCTGTATTGAGCCCTTGGTATCGGTATAAACTTCTCTTTTATTTCTTAATCCTTGACATCCAGGGAACATATTTGTCCTGTACTCTCACTATTTCCTCTTTGAATGCCTCCCACTGTTCTGACACAGTTTTATCTGCAAGTAGCTGCTCCCATCCACTTGGGCCAAATCGTATCTCATCTTAGTAAAATTAGCCTTTCCCCAGCTTAAAACTTTTATTCCCATCCTGACCTTACTCTTTTCCATAATAATCCTAAATCTAACTGATTTATGGTCACTATCTCCAAAATGTTCCCCTACTGATACACCTTTCACCTGGAGGGCTCATTTCCGAATATTAGGTCCAGAATACCCCCTCTCCTGTTGGGCTTTCTATGTACTGGCTAAAATAGTTCTCCTGGATGCAATGTGAGAATTTTGCTCCCTCCCTACCTTGCACACTAAAACTATCCCAGTTAATATTTGGGTAGTTAAAATCACCTATTATTATTCTTATATCTCTCTGAAATTTGATTACATATTTGATCCTTTATCTCTCCCTGACTGTTTGGGGGCCCATAGTTCACACCCAATAGCATGTTTGCCCCTTTTGTGTTTTTTACTTCTACCCATATGATCTCAATTGATGACCCTTCCAGGATATCATCCCTCTTCACTGCTATAATTGATTCCTTGATCAATATTGTGAACCCTTCTCCTCTTCTATCCCCCTCCCTATCTTGTTTGAATACCCTATAACCAGGAATGTTGAGCTGCCAATCCTGCCCTTCTTTTAGCCAAGTCTCGGTCATAGCTATGATATCATACTCCCATGTTCCTATCTGTGTCCTCAGCTCATCTGTCTTATTCCTCAAGCTCCTTGCATTAAAATATATTCCATTTAGCCTCGCTAAACTCATTTATCTATCTTATCTAACTTATGTTTCCTCTGCCTTTCAGACTCACTTGCATTTTAATTTCTGATTCCATCTCAGCTTCTCTCCCCTCTGAATTACTTTTCAGGATCCCATCCCTCACTGCAGGTGTATCCAGGACATGGGTCATCAGGCTGTAGGAGTTTCCAGGACATGAATGAGGTACTTTTGAATGGCGATGACCTGCGCTGGGTCAGGTAATTAGACGGGGAGGAGAGGAATGAAGAGGTGGGGTGGTTGTGAAGACCTAAAGGTTGGGGGTGGTAGGGGAAAGGGAGAGGTTCTGCAGCATGGGTGAGGGGCTTTATGGAGCGGGACAGTGGGAAGGGCCATGGTGGGGCGGTGGGGGGCTGTGCAGGTGTGAATAGGCATCAGAGGGGTGTGCAAGTATGAATGGACATGGGTGGAAAGAGGGGAAAAGGGCTCAGAGGGAGGGGTCCATGATGTCAATCAGTAAGTCCTGGGGGGCATACTGAGGGATATGTTGATAGGAAGGGATATTGAGTGTTAAATGGGGCACTGGGAGCTAGTAGGGTGGGAGGGTGAGGGTCCTGTGATGATGGGTGAAGGGGTGCTCAGGGTTGTTGGAGCAGACAAGGAAGTAAAACTGGATTCTGGGGGTCAGCAGGATGAGGGGAGGCATGTTGATTGTCATAGGGTGGGCTCCTCGAGAAGGTAGGGGACATGAACATTTACCTGCATGGGATGAAAGTGATGGGGGACGGTTGTAGGCTGACTGTGGGGAGGTTAAAGGTCAAACCAGGAAGGTCAATGATGTGGGTCACTGGGGGAGTGGCAAAAGTATTGGACTACAAATCAACTGTAACATGAACCGTGGCCGCTTGCAACTGTCTACAGGCTCGAGGGGGAGATGCTGTGGGGGTTGGGTCATCGGAGTGGGCTGCGCAACAGGTCAACTCAACTGGACAACTGAAGGGGAACCCCAGCATGTAGTACTGACAATGCTAAGGCGTTTCAACAGATGAGCGCGTGAAGGGCAAAGGCTCAGCGTGCGCAGGAGGCTTCTTGCATATGACTTGCAAGGGCCCTAGCAAATACATGATTCCAGGGGACACAGACCCAGCCTGATGTGTTTCTCTGAAAATAGAAGTGGGGGCGCACAGGATTAATGCAAATTACAATTAAACCACATCAGACCTCATTAAAGTGCAAGTGTAGTCTATTTACAAAAGTGTAAGAACATTAACAATTATAGTGCACCTGTGAAAACACATGTGAAATCATAACTTCTGTTATGGCAGAGCTGATGGTAAATGCTGAGTTGTTCAAATCCCAGAGGGAAACTTGAAACAACCATCACAACTGTTTCACAATTTGTATAAATTCCAAGATGTGTGCCTTGAATTCAGTAGTAATAAGACCATCAAGTCTTATAGGTTTTTATAAAACTAGATTAAACCTTTATTAATAAAATAAATGGTTTTAAGCACATACATTTGTCTGCAAATTACTACTATAATAACTTCTAAAGCCCCTACTTAATGTGACTGCCAGTTACACTTTCGTTCAGGCAACAGTAAGACACATAGATTTTAAAAGACCCAGGCAAAGAAACACGATACCCTGTACAACCCAGTTCAAAGTGAGTTCCTTAACTTCAGTTCTTTGTAGGCAGCAGCTTGAAGCATAGAGGTTGAAGGCTTTTCACACTTATTAGACCTTAAAATGCCTACCCTTACACACAGCCTTCGCTCCTTTATATATATCCCCTTTTAATGCAAATTCCCATTGTTTTGCTATTTCTTCGGACTTCACCTTTCTGATAATAAAAATCTCTCATAGCACTAAGTTTTACCAGTAATCCTTAGGAAAAATAAACACACTGTTTCTGAACTTCACCTGGCTAGCTGACACATTTCACTCCCTCTTTTGAATTCAAGCTAGTCTGGTTTATTTAAAAGTGCAAATGTTCCCTTTCACTTATTTTTACCAACTAAACATTTCAAATCTAGCTCATCTTCTACCACATCAAAGCTTTCAGACCAGCTGCCTTTAATCCAATTAAGTCTCACACAAAGAGACACATATAGACACAGATCCCACTATTTTACAATAAATTCTAATAACATTATTATATTTTCCTGACACTTCACAACCTTGCATTTCTCCTATTTTTACTAGGTGCTCCCCAGACATACACAGCAGGGGCACAGGCAGCCTGCTGACCAGCTTGTCCTGTTGTCTTGGGTGATCTTGGCGGGGGTCCTCTGGAGACCCGGGCCTGGAGGGCCCCGGCTTATTTTGGCTGTCCTGCTGTGGGGCAGCTGCTCCCTCTGCAGTCACAGAGGGTGAAGCTGAAGGGGTCACAGGCAAGGAGGATTCTGAAAGGCCGGATTCCCTCAGAGAGTCCTGAGTAGAGGTCCCAGGGTGTGCAACGCCACTCCCCCTCCCATTGTGTGCCCAAGGGCCCCTGCCTGGCTCCTTGAGGAGAAGGGGCACCTGGATGGAGGTTGAGGTGCCCCATCGCCCTTTCGCGTAGCCACAGCAAGATCTCACCCATGGTTACAGCGATGGTGTGCAGGTCTGCACACATCTCTGACAGAAACTTGCCGTTCTGCTGGATGATATACTCCGCCCTCCCCATGGAGACCTCCATGCTTCGCAATCCCTTGAAAGAGCAGGCAGACAGACTCCTCCGCTTCGCGTGCCACTCTGTTGAGGGCCTTCGCCACCTCTGCCTGATGTTCCCCTTCTCCTGCCGCACCTCCAGCATCTTGTGCAGGGCTGGTCCCAGAGACTCGTCAACCGACTTGGGTGTCACAGAACCCCCTTTCGCAGCAGTCCTCCGCGTGCTGATCAGCTTGGCTGACCCCGCCTCCTCCTGCTGCGGAAGAGTCCGTGTGGTGACCACCAGAATTTGAGACCCTGCCTGAACTAAAACTAGCGCCCACTGAGGCGTGTGTCTCTGGGCTGGTGGAGGGTGCAGGTGACTGCTGTGATGGCTCTACAGGTGCACTTTCCTCTTCCTCCCCAATGTTCTCGGTCCCCTGTGGGCTGGAGGTACTGCTGGACAGGGCTTCTTCTTTGGCTCTTCCTCCCTTCCTGCTGGCACTTGTAAGTGAGAGAGGAGAGCGTGAGTGACTGTGTGAGCTGCCTCCAACATGGAGGAACGCATGACCGTTAGGTTTCTATGTGACTACATTATGCATGGATCCTCACTGGATGCAGGCTGCCTGCCTACCTCTTCATCTGCAGAGGCTCAGTCTGGTTCCTCCCCTGCCAGTTCAGCTGCCCGCTCCTCAAACTCTGTCAGGTTCCTCAGTTCAAGTGGGCCCCTTCCCATCTTCTCTCTCTCTTTCCTGTTCTGCTGTAACTTTTCCTGCACAAAGATGGGGTTGAGAGCAATTGGGTTTCCTGTATCTTTCTCATGCATCCATTCTTACAAATAACCCACTGGGTTGTGTGCCCTGTGCTTGATCCACCGCAGGTTGTCCACAAGGGTTCTGGGGCAGCACCTTCCAGTGGTGAGCCCATGCAGATAGAAGGATAGGGCTCACATAGGCATGTCATTAACGTTGGTTACTGGTTTTCCCCAAAGCCTAAATCCCTTCCTCCCCACCCAACCCCCTCACCTCAGACAACACCTGAGCTGTGTATGTGGAAGGGTCAGGGACCCATAGTGGCCTCTCCACCTGCAGACTAGATGGACTGCAGTGGGCCAATGAGGCATCGCCTTATCACATTGAGCAGCTCTTTTATGTATGGGACACATAGATGGTGCCTTGCCACTGAGGTCCATGTCCCCTCTACCATTCAGGTGAATGTGAGCAGTTGAGGGTTCACTTATCCTGGCGGCACAGATGAGCTCATTCACCTGTTTCCCGTATTGCAGGGCAGTTCACTGATGGTGCCCTTGGGCACTGACCACCCTGGTGACTTGCTCCCATGCTCGGCTTGGCTTCCTCCATCCATCCTCGGGGTAGAGGACGCCCCTCGTGGCCTCCCCTGCATTGGGCAGCACATTGAGGGAAGTGACGCTGAACCTGGGAGTGGGCCATCTCCTCCTTCCACAGTGGGTTCGCAACAAAGAAGTTGATGTTCAGACTTATTTTAAACATGATGCCTGGATAAGACAGCAGGACGGGCATCATCCAGCCTGCCCTGCGCACAATGTGCCAGGAAATCCCTGACTACATAATTAATCAGACCGGCATTGCACGATTTGGTGCTAATTCCCACTTGGTTCCGTGACAGGAAACACTCCCGGTTCCCATCTCCGCTGCAGGATTTGGGCCTCGAATGGAGAATCCTGGCCATAATTCTAAAACTGAGGTAAAACTAAGAAGTGGGTTAACCTCAGATGGATCTACTAGCTCTCTGAGTTAAGAGGGAGTTTTCCATCATCAGTCATCTTTGGTTTGTAAATCATCCAGCCAATGTATCTTGTACTTGCAGTTTGTTTTCTGATAATAGTTCACTGGACTAGCCAACCTCTACCAGTTCTCCTATTGACTTTGTGACAGACTCAATACCAGATCAAGAAGAGGAGGTTAGAATGAATGCCTGTGCCTGCATCGAAACTACTGTGCAATTTTGTAGAACTTTGAGGAATGGCTAGAGGCATGTGTTTTAACCAAAACAGTTCAATGAGTTTGACTGAGTAGGGCAGGATTAGATATTTCTGAATTTTGCACGGATTAGGTTCATTATGAATATTCAAGCATGATGGATGGGAAAGGATCAGCTTGCTTATCAAGAATGTTGTGCACTCATGATACCTGAAGCAAGATGACAAGACCCTTCCTAACCACTGCCATGTATGGAATTGCCTGGGAGATGCAAAAAGCTAGAAAGACACTGTTGATTGACATAGAATACTGCAGCGCAAAACTGTGCATACCAACTACAAGACACACTGCAGCAACTCACCGAGGCTCCTTCGACAGCACCTTCCAAGCCCGTAACCTCTACCACCTAGAAGGACAAGCGCGGCAGACCCATAAAAACACCACTTTCTGCAGCTTCCCCTCCAACTCACTCACCATCCTGACTTGGAATTATATCACCGTCCCCTCACTGTTGCTGAGTCAAAATCCTGGAACTCCCTCCACTGTGTACCTACAAAACATGGACAGCAGCGGTTCAAGAAGGCAGCTCACCACTGCTCACATGCCATGGAAGAATAACAAAAGGAGGCCATTTGGCCCATTGTGCTTGTGCAGGCTGTCTGGAAGTGCTGAACAAACAGTCCTGCATCCCTGCTGTTTCCCATAACTGCAAATTTTTCATATAGAAAGAGCAGTGAGAAGTTCTTTCCAATTGGAGAGCATTACGTTGAACACAGAGACCCAATCATCTTTCGAATATGATACCACCTGCTTTGGTCTCTCATAGAATATATACCCAGTGCGTATTTAAATATTCTTTTTATTGACTGATTTTCTCTTATGAGTCATACTACATGTAGTATTGGGTTCTTTCTCATATACACAGTAATAGCAGGACTGCAATATACACCAGAATTTTGAAGTGACTGAAGGCCACTCAGCCCATCAAGTTGTTCTCTCATGGAGTCCCTCCTCCCGTTTTCCACTCTCCTCCCACAACTAGTGTTTGTCAAGCTGCTGCTTTTGTAACTTTGTCACTTGTTACCACACTCACATCTCCCCCCAGCCTGACATGGGCTGAGACTAATGTTGGACATCTTTTCACAGTGACTAACAATGTAAATGCTTCCAACTATCCTGGATTGCCCAGGACACTCCTGGAATGGAGCATAGGTTTCTCAGGTACTGCTGCTAGCAGCCCAGGAGATCTACGCGCTTGAATTTTCCGAGGCAAAGGCGCACCTCCTCTGCTCCGTGTTGTATCTGCCATTGCAGAGAAGCCATCAGCACGCTGACTTCGCCTCCCACCCTCGTCACCACAACTGTGCTGCAATCAGCCATATGTTGTGGGGCTTGGGAATTGCGGGGAGAGAGGAAGAATGGACTTCCTGAAGGCATTGCCAATGAGAGGCTGTTAGCTAAAGTTGAAATTCATGGGTCTGTAGGCAAATTGTTGACCTGCTTGGAAGAGTGGCTGAGTGGAAGGAGACAGAGAATAGGGATCATGGAAGTTATTCTAATTGGCGGGATATGACAAACAGTGTCTCACAAGGATCTGTATTGGGGCCTCAACTATTCACTGCATTTATTAACAACTTGGATAGCATAGAAAGCTACATATCCAAATTTGCTAATGACACAAAGTTAGATGGCATTTCAGTGTAGATGAAAGTGTAAAATTACAAAGAAGTATTGATAGATTAAGCGAATGGGCCAAATTGTGGCAAACAGATTTCAGTGTAGGGACATGCGAAGTCATCCACTTTGGGCCTAAAAAGGATAAAACAGGGTACATTCTAAATGGTGCAAAGTTAGAGATAGTGGAAGTCTGAACAGGCTTGTGAGTCCAAGTACATAGATCATTAAAATGTACGAAGAGGTACAGAAAGTAATTAAAAAGGCCAATGAAACGCTGGCTTTTATTTCCAGATGGATAGAATACAAGGAGGTAGCAGCCATGCTCTGTAAAACCATGGTCAGGCCATACAGAATACCATGAGCAGTTCTTGGCACCAAACATTAGGAAGGATATATTGGCATTGGAGGAAGTGCAGTATAGATTTACTGGAATGCCACCTGGACTCCAAGAGTTAATTTACGAGGAGCGATCACACAAACTAGGCTTGTATGCCCTGGAATTTAGAAGGCTAAGGAGTGATTTGATCAAAGTTTTCAAGAAACTATTTCCACTGATTGGGAAGTCTAGGACGAGGGGCATGGTCTAAAAATTAGAGCCAGACCTCTCAGGAATGAAATTCAGAGACACGTCTACATGCAAAGGTTAATAGAAGTTTGGCACTTCCTTCTGCAAAAAGCAATTGATGCGAGGTCAATTGTTAATTTTAAATCTGCGATTGATGGATTCTTGTTAGCCACAGATATTAAGGGATATGAGGCAAAGGCAGGTATATAGAGTTAAGTTGCAGATCAGCCATGATCTCATTGAATGGAGGAATAGACTCAAGGTACAGAATAGCCTACTCCTGTTATAATATTCCTACGTTTCCATGAGGTCAGGGGAGAAAGTCAGTGGAGATGGAGGGGAGGTCATGGGGGATGTGGTGAGGATCAGGGAACAGAGGTCTCAGAAAAGAGGGAGGCAGGGGATAGGTGTCAGAGTGACAGAAGAGACTAAGCATTGATTGGTACTCAAGGGAGTCTGGGGAATGTGCTGGGTCTGAGGACCAGTATTTTTTATAAAGTTTGGAGCAGCCGCATCATCCTGGTAAATAGCAGCAGCACTGAGAGAGGCACAGCCATTAAAGGGCAGGGGTGGATGGGGTGCCAATCAGCGGCTGCTTTGTCCTGGATGGTATTAAGCTTCTTGAGTACTGTTGGAACTGCACTCATCCAGGCAAGTGGAGAATATTTCATCACACTCCTGGCTTGTGCCTTGTAGATGGCGGGCAAGCTTTGGGGAGTCAGGAGATTAGTTATTTGCCTCAGATTCCCAGCCTCTGACCTGCTCTTGTAGCCACAACATTTATAAAGCTTTTCCAGTTCAGTTTCTGGTCAATGATAACCCCCAGGATGTTGATAGTGAGGGATTCAATGATGGTAATGCCATTGAATGTCAAGGTTAGATGGTTAGATTCTCGCTTATTGGAGATGGTCATTGCCTGGCAGTTGTGTGGCATGAATGTTACTTGCCACTAATGAGCCAATGACTGAATGCTGTCCACATCTTGTTAGATATGAACATGCGCTGCTTCAGAATCTGGGGTATCACAAATGGTGCTGAACATTGTGCAATCATCAGTGAACATCTCCACTTCTGACTTTATGATGGAGGGAAGGTCATTGATGAAGCAGCTGAAGATGGTTGGGCCTAGGATACTACCCCGAGGAACTCCTGCAGCAATGTTCTGAAACTGAGGTATTTAGCTTCCAACAAGCACAACCATCTTCCTTTGTGTTAGTATGACACCCCCAGTGCAGAGTTTTCCTTCAATTCACATTCGCTTCAGTTTTGCTAGGGTTCCTTGATGCCCCACTTGGTCAAATGTGGCCTTGATGTCAAAGGCAGTCAATCTCACCTTACCTCTTGAGTTCAGCTATTTTGTCTATGTTTGGACCATGGCTGTAATGAGATCAGGAACTGAGTGGCCCTGGAGGAACCCAAACCGAGTGTCAGTAGGCAGGTTATTGCTGAGTGAGTGTTGCTTGATAGCACTATCAGCGACACCTTCCATCACTTTGCTGATGATCATGAATGGGTTGATGGGGTGGTAACTGGCTGGGTTGGATTTTTCATGCTTTTTGTGAACAGGACAAAATGGCTGGGCAACTTTCCACATTGCTGGGTAAATGCCAGTGTTGTAGCTGTACTGGAACAGCTTGGCTGTTGCTTCAGAGTGAATATCAGTGGTTTATAGAATTACTGCTGAATACACCAGTATTGTTACAACTATTTCCATTAACACATAGACGATAGGATCGTTAAGTTGCATTACTGTTTGTTATGAGGGGAATTTGAGATATACTAGTATTACAATCAGTTGGCAACAAAATTGCCGTGTGTTACTATTTATTTATGGTAGAGTCATTGTTCTTCCCATATTCCTCCTTGCAACTGAATCTCCACTTCCTGTTTCTCCTGTTCTGCATTGGTCATCCATTTTGGACCTAAAACTTTGGACCTTTCTAATTGGTGTAAAGCTGGAAACATCGTAGATCCAAAAGATTTGGGGGTCCAGGAGCATAGATTATTAAAATATCATGAATCAGTACAGAAAGTAATCAAAATGTTGAATGAAATGTTGACCTTCAGCTACTCAAAGCCCTGGTTAGACCAGATCTGGAGTTACTGTGAACAGTTCTGAGCACTGCACCTTAGGAAGGAGGGTGTGTCATGTACATTTGTCAGACTGATACCATGGGTGGGGTTTTCCGCACCCGCCCGTCGCTGGGATCTTCTGGCTGGGGCGTCACCTCACCCGCGGTGGGTCCCACCCATGACAGGGCCGGAAAATCCCAGCCCATGACTCCAGGAGTGAAATTATAAGGAGAGACTACACAAACTAGGGTTATACTGTCTGAAAGTTAAGAGATTAATGAGTGTTTTGTGAAACTTTCAAGATAATAAGGGAAATGGATAGGGTAGAATCCACCTACAGTCCCTCCAAGACTAAAAAAGATAGAGAAAAGTTACTGTAGGTCATGGCATATAAGTCAAGTTTTGTAGCTTTGAAAAATCCTTCCAAACAGGGGAATTGATTTAGACACAGAGTATCGAATGTAAATCGCCATTGAAGGTGTAGCTGGTCGCCATTTTGAAATGTGAAAAAAATGTCACTGGTTAATCAAATTATATCAACGTGCCACGTTTTATTTAATGAAATAATTCTACAAGGATAGTCTCAACCACAACCATAAGCTTTTATAAACTGTCTAACACATCAGCTGGAATTTTCCACTCCAGCTGGCGGTGGGCATCATGGTGGGTGTGAGCGGACAATATGGTGAGAAGACCAAAAATCGGTTCTACGCTGTTTTGCAATCGTCCGCTCCACCTGTCAATGGCAGGTTGCGTTTCCCACATTTCAATGTCGGGAACTTCATTTTAATGCAATTGAATCTCATTATTGTGCCCGCATGCCAGAATCACCGCTCCCCCCACCCCATGTCAAATGTACCTCCCACGTCAGTGTGAATTCAGAATGGTGTGGCGTGCACCTGGCGAGCTGAACTTCAAGAGTAGCTCGGAGGTGGGTGCACACAACCTTGCACAGCGCTCGCGAGGATCACCTGTAGGACATCAAAGAAGAGGCGCCATGCATTCGGGGGGATGGGCATAGGCAAGTCGTTTTTTTTCCCCAGCTGGCTTTCAGTGCAGTGCCAGGGCAACGGCTGCGATGTGAGTGGGGCTGGTGGGGTGGCAGGGCACATGGCAGCACAGACCGAAGGAAGTACACAAGCACATGCTGGGGTGGGGAGGGAGTGATGTGGCCACACAGTTGGAAAAGCTTATCAAAAGTGAGCATTCTTTCAGCTGAGGCCATTCAGCAGCAGCTCCATTGACATGCTTGGAGACGGGCCTCTGAAGCATTTCTGCCCTCTCAAGCAACACAAAAGCATGAATGTGCCACCAAATGCTCCAGACCCTTAGGCGCAGACTACAAATTAATGCACATTTTAGGGGCTGCAGGACAATTGGCCGACTGGGCAAGCTGTAGAATCATCTTGCTAAAGGTGGCTATGGCATAGTCACTGGTGGCAGCGCTGACAGCCCCCTGCAATGTCTTTATTTGGACCAATATCTATTATGGTTTAAGCTAACAGTGCAGCCTTACAGTGCGGGTTAGGAGAATGCCTGCGCTGGAGCTAAGAGCACAGCATGGAGTCCAGTTGTTTAAGTGGAGTAGGGCAGAGGTGAGTAGGGTTTTGGGCAGCCATGAAGTGCACTACACACAGGCCACCCAAGTGGTGGCCAGCACTCTTTGGCATGTGTGAAGAAGTCTTGGAACTTAGCTAGAGAGGACCTTAGGACAAATATTCTCACCCAATCATCTCTCTCTTTGATCCTGCAGGAAGAGAACATCAGAATCATGGAACCTGATAATCTAGTGGTCTGCCTCATGGCTTATGGGGAGCAGAGAAGAAGGAGAAGAGTGTGGCGGAGGAACCTGACTTGCCAATGGGGGGAACAACTCCCTCAAGATGAAGGGGCAACAGGGCCTCCTGTGCGCACAGCTGAGCATCCAGTCACTTGTAGGCATCTCGCTAGACCCAGAGTTTATAGACGGCGTTTGCCATTCCTGTAGATGAATGAGAACCAGTATCGCTGAAGACTGTGCATGTCTAGGGAGCTGGTCGGTCGCATATACTACCTGTTACAGGATTTGGTGCTACGGGGACATAGAGGGCATTCATTGCCACGGCACTCAATTTTTACACCAATGGCCCCTTCCAGGGCTCCAGAGGTGACCTGTGCAGGATCTCACAAGCCTCCACCCACAAGTGCATCCAAGAAGTCAGGGGAGGCATCTTTGCAAAAGCACAGACCATGTGCATTTCAACTGGATCTGTCAAGCCAGGAAGCAAGAGCGCTGGGATTTTTACAGATCTCAGGTTTTCCACAGGTGCAGGGCAGCATTGACTGCACTCATGTGGCACTTAGATCTCCATGGCAACAACTAGTCAATTACGTCAACTGCAAGGGCTTCCGCCTTTCGGCTAGTGTGCGGCGACCAGAAATGCGACCTATAGGCCTCGCACAATTCCCAGGAACTGTCCATGACTCCTACATCCTTAGCAGGTCTCAAATCCCTGATGTCTTCCAGGGTCCACAGAGGCTGCAGGGTTGGCTGCTCGGGGTCAAGGACTACCCACAGAGGCCATGGCTGATGACACCCGTGCGGTGGCCTCAGACTGCAGCAGAGCGATGGCACAACGAGGTTCATGCCACAACCCAGACCTTGGTGGAGCAACTGATAGGCATATTGAAAATGAGGTTTTCCAACAGGTTTTCCTCTTCACTCACTTCATCTTGAATTCTGTAATTCAGCAGAGTCTCCTTGAGTTTCTTCTGCAGTTCTTCCATGTCGTTGTTTAAGATAGTCTTCATTTCTTGAGGTTGCTGAATAGCTACACACTCCTTTTTCATCCAGTTACAGTCCTTGGGCTCTCCAGGCTATTTTTGAATTACCATGCCTTGTTCATTTTCCAACTCAGGAACTCTACCTGGTTCCTTTTGAAATCTCACAGGTGCCTTGGGAGGGGATTGAGGTGGAGGGGGTGATGGAGGAGTGGACCAGGGTGTCCCGGAGGGAACAATCCCTGCGGAAAGCCACTGGAGGGGTGAAGGGAAGTTGTGACCCAGACCTTCCTGTCGCTTGCCATTTCAACACTCCACCCTGCTCTCATGCCCACATGTCCTTCCTTGGCCTGCTGCAATGTTCAAGTGAAGCTCAAAGCAAACTGGAGGAACAGCACCTCATCTTCCGACTGGCCACTTTACAGTCTTCCGGACTTAACATTGAGTTCAACAATTTCAGGTCATGAACTCTCTCCTCCATCCCCACCCCCTTTCCGATCTCCCTTTTTCTAATAATTTATCATTTTTTTACAAATATATTTTTCTTTTCCCACCTATTTTAAAATTTATTTCAATCTATTGTTTCATCTCCACCTTTAGCCCATTTCAATCCCTTCCCCTCACCCCACCCCCACTAGGGCCATCTGCTACCCTTAATGCCCCCATTAGCACATCCTTTAGATAATATCACCACCGTCAACACCCCTTTGTCCTTTTGTCTATGACATCTTTGGCAGTCTCTCATTGGCCTCCACCTATCACTGGCCCCCTATCGAGCTCTACCTGTCCCACCCCCCTCTACCAGCTTATATTTCATCTCATTTCTATATTTTTTAGTCCTGTTGAAGGGTCATATGGACTCGAAACATCAACTGTTTCCCTCTCTGTGGATGAAGTCAGATCTGTTGAGTTTTTCCAGTATTTTTGTTTTTGTTCTAGATTTCCAGCATCCGCAGTATTTTGCTTGAATCAGTAACGGTCTCCCTTAGCTTCCATCTGTTTATCGCCTGTTTTATTTTATAGCTGAAATCAGAGGGAGGGCTTGTGCTGTGGAAGCAAGCTGTGCCTATAACATTCCCCAACCTTTCTCAAGGTGTGTCTCTAATTCTAGGTGTGAATTCCTGACATTCCATTGAAATGGTGAGATGCCGCCATGATGAAATCTCTTTACATTGTCTCTAGTTGCATTCGTCACTGCAAGTGCATCTGGATCTAGTTGTTGTCATAGCAACATATTCATGACAAAGCATGGGTGGGTCAATCACAATAAAACTTTGAAAGGACTTAGTATTGGAATCTTTATCTTTTTGTGCTGCAGTGAAGCTCCTGTTATTACATCTGTTGCACCTTATGTTTAATGTCACAGTGGAACCTGTCCTCTATAGTCTTTGCTGCTGCTAAGTATACAACTGCAGTTAGCTAAGCAAGCTTTGTGTTTTAGTGATGGATTCCCCACACAGTGAACGCTTGACCTCAGCTACGCTGTCACAGCCAGAGCAAGAGCGGAGGCCAATCCCTTTTCCATAGTCAGGTGGGCAGACAGGGGAACTTAAAAGCAAATCTGACCCTGAGCTCAGCTTCCGACTCCGTGGGCCAGCATTTTATGTCCTACAGGTGGGCGCCCGACTGACCCGTAAAACCACGTGTGATGACATCAGGCGAGCATCCCGTCATCACCCGCTAGCATCATAGTTTGCTCATCGGGGACAAGGCGGGAGAATGGGGTTGAGAAACTTATCAGCCATGATTGAATGGCGGAACAGACTCGATGGGCTGAATGGCCTAATTTCTGCTCCTATGTCTTATGGTCTCATCAGGCTCGCAAAAAAGTCGTAAGAGCACCCGCTGGCAATTAAGCTCATCAATGCCCCAATTGTAAGCGATTTTTTTGTGACCCATCCAAGCTTACAGTTGGTGGATGGGCCAATCAGCCAGGCAGGCTTTACATTTTTGATGAAACCTCATCCCAGGGCGGGATGAAATCTCCGTTAGGTTTAAAATAAAAAGAGATATTTGGGCACTTATTTTTTTTATTAGTTATGCTTTCAGGTGCTTGATTGTGCTGCATGGACATTTTTTGCAGCATTTTTGGGCTGTCTTTCATTATTTGGAGGTCTGCAGCTCCCTGAGGCAGCCGTCTGCCTTCAGGGAGCTCAGCGGAAGTGCTCACAGCACCCACGGTGATGTCGATGCCCATCCTCTCCCTGTCCCCACCAGCAGTGCTGAGCCTTTCTCAGGGCGTGTTTCACGCTGGCTGTTAATTGGCCAGCCAGCGTGACATCATGGTTGGCGGCCGACAGCGGTCAGGGGTAGTTTCCCACCTGCTCCTGGGCCCACCGATTGTATATGCATGATGAGCACAAAATTCAGGCCCATCACCCAGACCATCTGCTTCCACCTTTGTAGTATCGGCTATTTCTGTAATGAAGCCCCTACCTCAGGCCCTCTGTTGCTACAATCCTCACACATTCTTTTGTTTCTTCAAAACGGATCTATTCCAATGCTCTCCTGACCAGCATCCCACCTTCCATCTTCCATAAAGGAGCTGATCCCACAGCTCTGCCATCCATCCCTAAATCAGACCAAGTCCTGTTCACCCACTGCCCCTGTGCTCACTGACTAACATTGGTCCCCAGTCCACCAAGCCTCAAATTTTGAAATATTCAACCTTGTATCCAAATGCCTCCATGGCCTCACCTCTCCCTGTCATCATGACCACTTCCAGCCCTACACCCTCTGAGAACTCTGCATTCCTCCGACTCTGGTCACTTGCCCATCCCTGACTTGCTTTCCCCCTCATTGTGGACTTGCCTTCAGCTGCCTAGACACTAAGTTCTGGAATTACGCCCCTAAACCTCCTTTAAGATGCATCCAGCTTTTGGTCACCTGTCCTAATGTTTCCTTCTTTGGCTTCACTCTCTCTCTTCATGTACCATGCCCTAAGAGTGTGTTGGTGACCATGGACCTCCATGTTAAACTAGCTCTAGAAGCATGAATCATCTTTGTTGGTGGTACATTCATCAGTTTACAAGGCTCTTTAGAAAGATTGTTCTTTGTCTACCCCGATTTCTTTTACCATCGATTTTTCCCATCAACATCAGACCTTCCAAATCATGATTTTTTATTATGTGCCCAAGAAATTCTAACTGTCTGTTCCTGATTTTGGTCAGCAGTATTCTTTTGGTCTCAGATTTTACTAGCACCTCTTCATTGGTAGTGTTTACTTGTCCAAGATATCTTTGATATTCACCTCAAAAACCACAACTTAATTCTTCTCTACGTTGTCTCACTGATCATCCAACACCCTCTTCCATATGTCAAAATTAGTGTGATCTAGCATTCTAGGATTCTCAGCTTTGTTTTCATGGTTAAGTTTGAGGTGATCATAATCCTTTTCATTTTTTGAAATGCATCTTTGGCCTTTCCAGCCCTTCGTCTTATTTCTTGGTCGCGCTTTCCATCCGATGTTAATTTTGGCTTGGTGTAAATTTTTGTCTGATTACACATCTGCAAAGCCGCTTGGGACATTTCACAATGTTAAAGGCACCAGACAAATGCAACTTATTGTTGTTGAGCATCTTCAGGCTCTAGTTCTCCTAATTCAGGAGCACCAGCAGCACAGGTTATGGTAGTACAGTGGTTATCTTACTACACTGGCAACTCCCGGGGCTTGTTCTAATAACCCAGCAGGCCCTGAGCTCAAATCCCACCATGGCAGTTTGAGAATTTGAATTTCATTAAATAAAGATGGAATAAAAATCAATGGCAAACATGAAGCCAGTGGATTGTCATTAAAACCCAACTGGTTCACCAATGTCCTTTAGGGAAGGAAATCTACCATCCTTACTGAGTCTAGTTGATAGGCAACTCCAGAACCATTCTGCTTGACTGCCCTCAGAAATGACCCTGCAAGTTGTAGCATAAAATAACCAAGTTGCTGGTTTGGTCTTAGCACCAGAGACTGGGTAACAGGGATACAGGTGGCGATGTAACTCTGTTATTGTGGCAGGCCACACCTGTCATTTTTCACACTAGTACAGTCATTAGATCAAGATGGAAACACGCCTTTAAGCAGGGAGGAAGTACTTATGATGTCCAGATACAGAAGGTGCTTTATACACCTGGCATGTGCCCTTCCTACTGATGCATCATCACATTCTGAGGTGTGGTCATGACTGATGCATTTGATCTTGTGTAAATTGTCTTAATATTGTGGCTATGATTACACCAGTGAATGGAAACTTCTAGAATAACACCTACTCCTAGCCCAAATGCAGCAAACGAGTCTGCCAGGTTAGTTTCTGTTGGCAATAACACAAGTCTATCTCAGTTTGGGAATCCAGTGTTGATGGTTAGATTGCTACCTCAGAATGTGCATTTTATAAATGTATGTTTTCCCCTGTCTTATGCAATTGATCTATATTTTACCCCTGGTCCAATCCTGAATATATAGACCATATTTCTAATGTAAATCCTCCAATAGTGGACATGTAGGAAAGCCTCACACTAGCATATCCTAAATACAGTACTAAATATAGTAACAAAATCATTGTAGCACATTGATCTGCTTGGCTGGAGGACAGACAATGTTGCAGTCTAAAACCCTGTATGCCTTGACAAACGTCAACAGATTACAAACAGATAGAGATAAATTAGCAAAGAAACAGGTTAGGGCAGATTTCACAAGAATCAGATACAGGTAGAAACACAAACAGATAGAGGTGACCAGGCACAAATTGTGACAGGCACAGAGGTGAATAGACAGATAGAGATAGAGACAGGTAGAGGTGGGCAGACAGATAAAGGTAACCAGGCAGAAATGAACCAAATAACGTAGAATCAGACAGAGCTTTTAACAAATTAAAGAGAAAATGCTGGAAACACTCAGCAGGTCAGGCAACATATCTGAAGAGAGAGACAGAGTTAATGTTTCAAGGTCAGTGAGCTTTCGCCAGAACTGGAAAAAGTTAGAAAGGCAATAGGTTTTCAGTAGGGGGAGGTGGAAAAAGAACAAAAGGTGAAGTCTGTGATAGGGAGGGAGAAGGGAGATACTAAATGACAAAATTGTTGGTGGGGCAGAGCCAGAGAGAGTAGTAATGGATAAAGGAATAAAAAATGTGCCCAGAGCAGGTGTGAATGGCAGAATAATGAACAGCTGCCATCTGAACACAAAAACAAGAGAAAAACAAGATTAAGACTGTAACAATGAGATGCTGTTTCTTGTGCTGTGCAGTTATGATGAAAGGCCACAGACCTGAAATGTGAACTTTGTTTCTCTTTTCACTGATGTTGCCTGACCTGAGAATTTCCAGCATCTGCAGAATTTTGCTTTTATATTAGAGATTGTAACAAATTGGGACATAAAAAATCAGAGGCAGCTGGGAACAGACAGGGATGGATGGTGACAGGAATGTTTTTTTTAAATAGAGATCAATGAATTATTGTTGCCTGCTATAAGTTATAATGCAGAGAAGTTATTCAATGTTCATGAAACTTTCAATGAAGTTTTCCAACAGCAAGAAAGCACAAACTCAGCCATTCTTCATTGTCCACATTTGAACTCGGCAAAATGACAGCCATAAAAGAGAGAAATTTAACAAAGTAAGACAAGTAGAGAGACAGTGAGAATGGTGTAACAAAGGAGTACAGAAATACATAGACATAAGAAAGACACACAGAAAGAATGGCATATGATAGCAGTAAGGACATAGAAATAGACATATGGGAAACACCCACGAAGAATGAAGATGTAAAGAGCAGAAATATGAGACGTGAGAGAGACACAAAGAGGGGAAAGTATTGCAAAGTAATTTTGCAGTACATTGGGGCTTTGCTGATTACTTAGTGAATAGCTGAGGAATACTGATCATTGAAAGTCCAGGATTAATCCCCAGTTACGTTGATCATATTCCAGCTCAGTAAGAATGTTGGGACAAGGAGGAAAGAATTGATCGAGGTTCTCTAATTGCGATCCAGCCATTCCTGGAGTCGACCTAGTTGAAGAGCCTGCCGAGACTTAAGCCAGTAATAATCATAGGGGTTATTCCAGTTTCACAGCTGTTTACACTGTTTCTCCAGAGTCAATCCGTAATGAATGTTACAGTGGGAGATCAGGAAACTGCCATGAAAATTATATCCCTTTAACTATGTCCTTTTTTATCTGCACTCCCACACCTCCGCAAACTCATCTCTACTATCCCTACTCCTGCACAGGTTAGCTATGTAGACCAGGTGTTGGACTGAACATGGGAGCTTCTTGAGTCACACTGGGGTACTGAGTGTCTTCATAGGAAACACAGGGATATTGTTTACATGGGGTGCTTTCAGTTAGTCTGAGCTCCGTTAGTAGGAGTAGGTGTTGAAATGTTGCACACGTGCTGCCTGCAACACAGACCATGATAGTGACAAAGTATCTGCACAAGCCAGATCTACTCTGTAATGGGACCGACAGGGTTTAAAGCGATCTAGACACAATAAATAGGCAGGCGAAAGACAAACAGGTAACTTTCAATATTAATCAATGGGAGGCAATGCAAATGTGCACAGAGAACCTGAAATCTATATACAATTAACAGCCATCATTAGTAATGAAAATTGGAGAAGTTGAAAATGATTGGTCACCATTTGCTAAACAAATGCAGTTACTGCTTTCTGTGCTGCTCAGTATTTTACACCCATTAAGATAGCCAGTTTGAGCGCTGAATGAAACTCAGTGTGAAGCTTCTATCAATGGGTAAATCTCTCAGACTGTCAAATAATCCCCATTATAATTCTGAAACTTTGAACTTCTGCCCCTCAGTCTAACTTTATTTATAGTCTTCAGAAGAAACATTTTTTTGGTTTAAATTTATGCTTCCGCGTTTTCATAGAACCATAGGTGCACGTTTTGGTCAAAAAAATGCTTTGCATTCCTCCTTTTCACCTCAGTCCTTTTTTGCAACTTTTCTGGGACACAGGAATGTCATCCAAGGAATGCAGATGGTCAGGGTCGAATGAGGTCGATTGTGATGTCAGATCAGTATTCAATGGCTTGTTTGGGTTGCTTTGGGGCACCAAGTATTTAACCTCAGAATCTTGATTACATGCCTCCCTCAGGGGTGGCCTATGTAGAAGGCATGATAGTGCACTTACCATGTCTAACAGGGGAGCAGCTTTATGGCCTTTTCCTTATCCAATAATCCCTTACATTCTTATGCCAGTGGCACTGAGAGAAAAATAGGTACTCTGAAAAACAGAAATAAGCCTAGATGCAGAGAGATGAATGTTTGAGAAAGAGAAATAGAAATCAATTATGGAGATGAGAACCTGAATTAAGATGAGGCAAAGAGAGACGAGTGCATGTGAGAGAGAAAGAAACCTGCTCGCGCCTCCGTGTGCTTATGCATTATTCAGCTCCTTAGTGATTGGCAAGTTTATCTTGGATTCCAGAAAAAAGCAGAGCCTCTAGCAATCCTTGGCTGAGTTTATGCCAGGCCCTGCCCATCATAGCTTTGGCAGAAGCCTGGACCGTTCGGGAATTCTGATGATCTTCTGCCAAAGTTATGGTGGCCAATTGGGAGAAAACTCAAGGAAATTTTCAGCATGTAACTTAGCATGAGTCAGCACCTTTGGAAGAAAATTGGAAGATGACAAAGAACTGAGATGAATCTTGAACCTTGTGGAGTACACGGTCAGTATATGCCAATTAACAGTGCAAAATGATCACACCATTAACAAGTTTTATTCGTTTACTGGTCCCCTGAGGTCTGGCTGAAATGCCAAAACTGTCAGATTAAGATGGATTACTACATTAGTATCATAAGTATACAGAACACTGAAATGTAGATACTGGTAATTTAACAGTGTTACCCATCTCCAGCTCTCCAACATCTCTCTCATCCTTTCTACTGTCTGTATTGCGGGGCTGTTTCTATGACACCTAGTTTTAGATGAAGCATAATCTCTTCCAGCTTAATCTTCAGAAGACCAAATGCAGTATTTCTGATCCCATCAAATATATTTTTCACCAAATGCATCCCCCTCTCAACCATTATCTTGGGTTAAACCAAACTATTTGCAATCTCAGCATCCCACTTGACCCCAAGCTAAGCTTGAAACCCCACATCTTCTCTTTCAACTAGACTGCCTACTTCTACATCTGGAATATCACCTGCCACTGCCCCTATCTCAGCCCATCAGACACTGAAATCCTTGTTCATACCTTTGTCAAATTAGATTTCTCTAATTCCAAAGTTTGCCTGGATGGACTCCCTTCTTTCACCCTCTGCCTATTTCTCACTGACCCACTGACCCTTCACCCCTAACGTCACTGATCAACATTGTCTTCCAGTTGCCCAATGCCTCAGATTTAAAATGCTCATCTTGTGTTTAAATCCTTTCATGGCCTCTCCCCTAAACCCCTATACCTCTCCAGTTCACTTTCTCTCTCTCCTCCTGTAAGACTCTTTTTAAAACTTACCTCTTTGAACAAGTTTTCAGTGAGACCTCCCTTTTGCCCATCCCTAATTGCCCTTGAGAAGGTGGTGATGAGCTGCCTTTTTGAACTGCTGCAGTCCATGTGGTGTAGGTACACCCACAGGGCTGTTAGGAAGGGAGTTCCAGGATTTTGACTCAGCGACAATGAAGGAACGGCGATATATTTCCAAGTCAGGATAGTGAGTGACTTGAACGGGGACTCCCAGGTGAGGATGCTCCCATCTATCTGCTGCCCTTGTCCTTCTAGGTGGTAGTGGTCATGGGTTTGGAAAGTGCTGTCTGAGGAGACTTGGTGAGTTCTTGCAGTGCATCTTGTAGATGGTACACACCTCTGCCACTGTGCGTCGATGTTGGAGGGAGTGAATATTTGTGGATGGGGTGCCAATCAAGTGGGCTACTTTGTCTTGGATGGCGTCAAGCTTCTTAATTGTTGTGGGAGCTGCACTCATCCAGGCAAGTGGAGCGTATTCCATCACACTCCTGACTTGTGCCTTGTAGATGATGGACAGGCTTTGGGGAGTCAGGAGGTGAATTACTCACTGCATGATTCCTAGCCTCTGACCTGCTTTTGCAACCACAGTATTTATATGGCTGGTCTAGTTCAGTTTCTCGTCAATGGTAACTCCCAGAACGTTGATAGTAGGGGATTCAGCAATGGTAATTCCATTGAACATCAAGGGCCGATGATTAGATTCTCTCTTGTTGGAGATGGTCATTGCCTGGCACTTGTATGCCACAAATGTACTTGCTGCTTGTCAGTTCAAACCTGGATATTGTTCAGGTCTGGCTGCATTTGGACATGGACTGTTTCAGTATCTGAGGAGTCACAAATTGTGCTGAACATTGTGCAATCATCAGCGAAATACCCCCACTTCTGACCTTATGATGGAGGAAAGGTCATTGATGAAGCAGCTGAAGATGGTTGGGCCGATGACACTACCCTGGGGAACTCCCGCGGTGATGTCCTGGAGCTGAAATGATCGACCACCAACAATCACAGCCTTTGTGCTAATTATGACTCTGACCAGCGGAGAGTTTTCCCCCTTATTCCCACTGACTCCAGTTTTGCTAGGGCTCCTTGATTCCACACTTGGTCAAATGCTGCCTTGATGTCAAGCGTAGTCAATCTCACCTCACCTCGGGAGTTCAGCGCTATTGTCTATGTTTGAAGCAAGGCTGTAATGAGATCAGGAGCTGAGTGCTCAAATTTTGCAGCTATAACATCTGTGGCTGAACCACATTCAAAATGCTTCAGCTTCTGAATTCACTTCACAAATTATCTAGCAGTGAGGAAGCAGTCTACTTGCTGAGAATGTTTAGGATGAGAATTCTGTAGTATAATGGGTTAACAGGTGGAATATGCTAATATATGATGTACCATTGACACTAGTCAGTGATGTGTTAGACTTTCTCTCTATGGAGATAAAAAGGTTGGAATCATGCCAAAGAGCTACGTGCCTACTCTGTAAACTGTTTAGATGTGTTACTAAGAAACAAATGTTAAGCAGATACCAGAGCATGTCTCCAGTCTGTCTAAGAACCAAGTCCCATGCCTAGAGTCCAAGACAGAAATTAGAAACTCATAATCTGGTAGAATGCAAGAGTTGGTTAAAGCATTTATGATGATATTCCAGTGTTTTATAATACTCCTTCCCCTTTCCTTACCCTTTGGATTCACCTATTGTTGTCACCCCATGGTTACCCCTTGCCCTTTAGGAGGATTGAACATTCTGGGCAGTAGTCATTTCTTAGTCCTATGAAACACTTGACATTATGTTGAACAAGATCTGTGCCTCTGCAGGGTTTGATAAATTAGGGCAGTTAACTTTCCCAATGCAATGACATGTTTGTCACACGCCTCACCTCAAAATTGTCAAGTCACACCTTGCAGACTCTTTGAATATCAGTCAATGCTGGGATTTGAACTTGTGACCTCTTGATTTTGAAGCCAAATGTATTTATTTAAGTTGAAATGATATTTCACAACTAATTATGAGTAAAATCATAATTGCTCGGGATTAATTGGGAATTAAATGTGTGCATTGTTTTCTGTAACTGGTGGGGAGGGGGTTTATCAGCCTGAGATCAAATGCAGATATTTAAGCCACTTGAGATGCTAGGAACAGTGAGACCTTTTCCTATGCCATCCCAGCTGTGTTTTCCTTTTCCTACTGAGGTGATGCTTTGGTTTTGCACTTTTGCTTGAGGCATGGGTGTTGACGAGGACTCATGTACCCTAATTAGAATCTAATATATTCGCATGTCACTGTACCTTTAGCCATTTTCAAAAGTTACACCTTGTTTTGATTCTTAAGAATAATGTGAAAAACATTCACCATTATTACTTTAGTTCAAACAGTTGAACCCAATGATATCAATTGGGGAAGAATGTGGCAGTCTCCAACAGACAAATGATCAAAATAGTTGGCTACCTCCATCAGCTCCAGTCCACATAACTATCCATTTCATTCTGGCCATGGCCTGTGCCTCTTCAACCAGCCATCAACTTCTACATCACATCCTGTCAACTGCAGTCCAGCCTCACTGTCAGTTTCATTTGCCATGTCCTGCATGCTAGCAATACCATTCCGACCTCTAGTCAATTCCAATCAGTCTAGTTCCACCAGCTCTACCCTTCAAACTAGTTCTATTTTACCAAAAACTGAACTGGGCCAGCCATATAAATAATGTGCTTACAAGCACAGGTCAGGGGCAAGGAATTCTGCAGAGGGTAACTCATCTCCTGACTCCCCAAAACCTGTCCAATATCTACAAGGTGTGAGGAACCCACTTTTGGAAAAAAATTGAAGGACATTAAATTTTGGACATCCTTCCTGCTGAGTTATTTTTAAAAAATTGCAATATTAATTTGGGCTGTGAATATGCCATTCTTCAAGAAACCCATGGGTCAAGATGCCCAGTGGGAACACTTGGAGAAGGAAGAGATACTTTGTATATTTAAGATAACAAAGAACAGCTGTTGCCAGACTAAAGGCTCTTGCTGATTAATTAAAAACACCTGGCCTAAGAGAAATATTCTTTGAACATCTTAGTCAAAGAAAACTCCCATGCAAAGAGTGTATGCAGAGTGCCTTAGAAGCAAGCTGTAAGGGATAGCCTCCCTCCACCACCGACACACAGTAGCAGCAGTGTGTACCATCTACAAGATGCACTGCAGGAATTCACCAAGGCTCCTTCGACAGCATCTTCCAAACCCACGATGACTACCACCTAGAAGGACGAGGGCAGCGGATAGATTGGAACATCCCCACCTGGAATTCCCCGTTCAAGTCACTCACTATCCTGACTTGGAAATATATCGCCGTTCCTTCATTGTCGCTGGGTCAAAATCCTGGAACTCTCTTCTTAACAGCACTGTGGGTATACCTACACCACAAGGACTGCAGCGGATCAAAAAGACAGCTCACCACCACTTTCTCAAGTGCAACTAGGGATGGGCAATAAATGCTGGTCCAGCCAGCGAAGCCCGCATTCTGTGAATGAATTTTGAAAAAGCACGTTCCGAACTGCAATCTCGATCACCAAGAGGAATGAGGGTAGCCGACACATGAGAATACCGCAATCTGTGAGTTCCCTTCCAAGTCATATACCATCTTCTGGTTACATCTTCCTTAACATTTACTCCCATTGACTTCACTCAAAATCAAGATGACCCCAACAGCCCTTAAACAGCACGCTCTGGAAGCAATAGTGCCAGGTTCTAATGGAGGTAACTTGTCCTCAATCCATGCCTTGCATTACTAGATGATATTTATGTATGATACAATAGCCTAGAGGTTACTGCACTGCCAACCTAGGGGCTCTGAGTTCAAATTCTACTGTAAGCAACTTACGAAATTGAATCCACTGAATCTGCTCATTTGTGGATTGATACAAGAATGGCCATAAAACCTGCTGGATTGTTGTAAAGAAGCCCAACTGGTTCACTAATATTTTTTTTCATACAAGGAACCTGCCTCCCATACCTCTGGGCTATATGTGACTCCAGTCCTACAATATGCTTTTGGATTTTGCTGCCCTGGGAGGAATTTACACTCCCTTGCTAGTGTTGCACAAGTTCCAAAAATGAATCTTAAAAATGCGCCAAGCCAAATGACATTCAGTTCCATGTGATTTACGGTGCTATGCCTTCTTCAGCTGCAGTTACATATAGTCATCAAAAGTACCATAAAGGACATTTGGGTACAGTGCTGTTTAGGTACAAAATGAGGAAAAAGGATACATAAGCCAGGCATGGCCCACAGACAATGTTTGGAAAGCACTGCTCTGATCTAAAGCCTTAGCCTAGAAGAGTTTATCCTTCTATAGATTTAAATAAACATTCAAGCAGCATTTCAATATGAACCAGAACAGCCACAATTTGATTGATGGCAGATTTACTATAACACAAGCCTGGGGATCACAGTGGATTCCTGTTAGAGCAATCAGTTTGGGTTTCTTCCTAAATGATTAATGTAACGGAATTAACACAAGCTATTCCAACGATGTCAAAGGATTTCCAATTTCTGATCTAGTTTCAGAGTGTCAATGACAACCTTGTTCAACAGCTGAGCATCAATCACAAGCAACAACACCAACAACTTGCATTTATATAGCATCTTCAATGTTGTAAAAATATTCCAAGGTGCTCTAAAAGCATGTTATCAAGCAAAATTTGATACCTAACAATATAAAGAGGTATTAAGACAGGTGACCAAAAGCTTGGTCAAAAGCTAGGTTTTAAGGAGCACTTTAAAGAGAGGAAAGAGAGATAGACAGAGGGAGAGATTTAAGGAGGGAATTCCAGAGCTTAACAATTAGGCAACTGAAGTCACTAAAGCCATGGTGGAGCGACTAAAGTCAGAGATGCACGTGAGGTCAGAATTGAAGGTGCCCAGAGATCTCGGGGTCTTGTAGGGCTGGATGTAATTACAGAAATAGGGAAGGGTGAGGACAAGGTTGAGAATTTTAATATCAAAGTGTCACTTGACCACTGACCAATGTAGGTTGTCGGTATGTGAGTGGGAGGAAATACCGGAAGAAATACCATTACAGGACATTCTCTGATTATGATTAGATAGATAGGACTGTAACCAGGCGAGGGTAGCCCCACTCAGTCTAACAATGGAGCAGAGGCTTTGGAGGAGAATGGTGTTATCATCTATGTCATTGGTGTTAGGAACTAGAGATAGTTTTAAGGAAGTTATATGTTTATTTGTGTGCATTGGGAATAAATATAGCTTTAAGTTTAAGTTTAATTTATAGCTTTAAGTTTAAGCTTAATTTATATATTTTTTATTTGTGTTAGAAAGGTGAATCAGCTGGAGTTTTGGTTACTTTAGAATGTTACCTGCAAGTCTGTGGGTTTGTTTGTATACCTGCATTTTACTGAGGTTTTACAAGCCTTGAAGTGGTTTAAGGAAGTTAAAACAAGAGAGAAAACTGTGCTGTTGCCAAGCAACAGGGGGCCCACAGAAACAAAGAAACAGAAAGCAGTTTGAATTCAGTCGGTGATTATATTCCAAGGTGAAGGGAGCAGTTTAAGTGTCTCTCTAGCTGGGCATACTAGCAGATTGCTGAGGAAAATAAGTCTAAGAACCTTAGGTGAGCTGCTGTAAAGTTAAAGTAACAGCGAATGTCGACTGAGTTCTGGATCTCAAGGGAGATTTGTCAGCAATCTACTGGGAGAGTGAACTGCAGGGAGCAGGTCCTAAAGGAAAAGGAGAAAGGCCCCAAGAAGACCTTTAAGTTGAGTCAAAGGACAAGGACAGGAATCTGGAGCAAGATCCTGTTTAGTGAAGTTAAAGAAAGGAGCAAAGGAAAAGGCTCTGAGTGAGACAGAGCGAGTGTGGGTATTGGCAATTCGGTGCACAGTGGGAATTCAGTGTAGAGGGGAAGAGGTGCTCTTTGCATTTTTCCTTTGCTATCCAACTTCTTAAATCTTCAGAGAGTGGTCTTGCCCTGCGGCAGCAGTAGAGGCTACAAGGGAAAGGAATGACTGGTAAGTAGAGGGTAAGGTCGGGTAAGTATTTACTACTTTTATCGCTTATAGCTTAAGGTCTTTTTGTAGTTTATAGTTTGGATATTCTGTAGTAATGAGCACCAGGACAGAAGGGCCCTAGAGTAATTGATTTAAAAAGTTTAATTTAAAGGGATAAGTCATGGCAGGAGAGCTCAAAACCATGGTGCTCCTCGTGCTCCATGTAGGAAGCCAGGAACATTTCCAGTGCCCGGGACCAGCATGTGTGCAGGAAGTGTGTCCAGCTGCAGCTCCTGGAAGCTCAGGTTTCAGAGCTGGAACAGCAGCTGGGTACACTGGAGCATCTGCAAGTCTGAGAGCATGGTGGATAGCACATTTAGAGAGGTGGTCACACTGTAGCTGAAGGGACTTGAGGAAGGACAGGAGTGGGTGACCACCAGGCAGTCCAAGAGAAACAGGCAGGTAGTTCAGGAGACCCCTGGGGTCCTGTTCGCAAATCAGTATTCTATTTTGGAGGCTCATGAGGGTGCTGGCTCCTCCAGGGAGTGCAGACAGAGCCAAGTTTCTGGCACCACAAACAGCCAGTTTGTACAGGAGGAGAGGAAGAGCGGAAGAGCAATAGTAATAGGGGATTCTATAGTCAGGGGAACAGATAGGTGCTACTGTGGCCATCAACGTGACTCCAGGATGGTGTGTTGCCTCCCTGGTGCCAGGGTCCGGGATGTCTCTGAACAGCTGCAGGGCATCCTGAAAGGGGAAGGTGATAAGGCAGAGGTCATGGTACAAGTTGGTACCAATGACATAGGTAGAAAGAGTGATGAGGTCTTGCATCAAGAATTCAGGGAGTTAGGCAGTAGACTAAAAAGCAGGACCTCTTGGGTTGTAATCTCTGGATTACTCCCAGTGCCACGTGCTAGCGAGCATAGAAATAGGAGAATAGCACAGATGAATACAGCTTAAGAGTTGATGCAGGAAGGAGGGTTTTAGATTCCTGGATCACTGGGACCGTTTCTGGGGAAGGTGGGACCTGTACAAGCGGGACGGTCTACATCTGAACCAGACCGGGACTAACATCCTTGCGGGTGGGTTTGCTAGTGCTGTTGGGAGGAGTTTAAACTAATTCAGCAAGGGAAGGGGGACACAGAATGTTAGCAGAATAGGGACACATCATAATATAATAAAACAATCAAGTCAGAGGGAGTACAACTGCATTAAGTTTCAAGGGAGTAAGGCAAGGCTTGATGGCTTCTACTTTAATGTCAGGAGTATTACAGGTAAAACAGATGAGTTAAGGGTGAGGATTGACATGTGGAATTGTGATGTAGTAGCCATCACAGAGATGTGGTTGAGGGAAGGGCAGGATTGGCAGCTCAACATTCCGGGATATAGAATCTTCAGGCGAGACAGGGGAGGGGGGTAAAAGAGGAAGAGGCATTGCATTATTAGTTAAGGAGTCAGTTACTGCAGTAAGGAGAGATGATATCTAGGAGGGGGCATCGAATGAAGCTTGTGGGTAGAGCTTAGAAATAAAAAAGGGGCAGCCACATTGTTAGGTGTTTATTATAGACCCCCAGATAGTCAGCGGGAAAGTGAGGAGCAAATATATGCACAATTTGCGGAGGTGTGTAAAAACAATAACAATAGGGTAATTATATCAGGTGATTTCAACTTTCCCAACATTAATTGGGATAGACATAGTGTTAAGGGCTTGGATGGAGTGGATTTCTTGAAATGTGTACAGGAGAACATTTTAGGTCAATATGTAGAGGGTCCAACAAGGAACAGCGCAATGCTGGACCTAATTCTGGGGAATGAAGCCAGACAGGTGGCTGAGGTGGTAGTGGGGGAGCATTTTAGTGATAGTGACCACAATGTGGTACAATTTAAACTTGTTATGGACAAAGAAATAGACAAGTTGCAAAAAAAGTTTTGGTTTGGGGGAGAGCGGATTTTAGTAAAATAAGGCAGGATCTGCCAAGGTAGACTGGGAACAGCTACTTGTGGGGAAATCTACAGAGGAGCACTGGGGGGCATTCAAAAAGGAAATGGGGAGGGTACAGGCTCAACATGTTCCCTCCAGGGTGATAGGAAGGAGTAACAAGCCCAAAGAACCATGGATGACCAAAGATATTCAGGGTACGATGAGAAGGAAATGAGAGGCTTTTAGCAGGTACAAGGGGAGCAAATCAGCAGAGGCATTAGTGGAGTACAGAAGGTGCAGGGTGGAGCTTAAGAAAGCAATTAGGAGAGCAAAGAGGGGATATGAGAAAGCTCTGGCTGGTAAAAGTAGGAAAAATCCCAAGATATTCTATAAATATATTAATGGGAAGAGGATAACCAGGGAAAGAGTAGGGCCTATTAGGGACCAAGGGAGCAATCTATGGGTGGACATCAGTAGAGTGTTGAATGAATACTTCGCATCCATCTTCACCCAAGAGAATGAGGATGAAGGTATGGAACTCAGGGGGAGAGACTGCGGGGTTCTTGAGCAAATTGATATAGGGAGTGACAAGGTATTGGAGGTGTTTGCAGGCTTAAAAGTGGACAAATCTCCAAGTCCAGATGATTGGTGTCCCAGAATGCTGAGGGAGGCAAGGGAGGAGATCACAGGGGCTCTGAACCAAATTTTTAATTCCTCTCTGGCCACGGGGGAGGTGTCAGAGGACTGGAGAAACTGGAGAACAGCTAACATTGTTCTGCTGTTTACAGAGGGTTGTAGAGATAAGCCAGGGAACTACACACCAATGAGTCTCACATCAGTGGTAGCGAAACTATTGGAGAAAATTCTGAAGGAGAGAATCTATCTTGGAGAGGCAAGGTTTGATGAGCGATAGTCAGCATGGCTTTGTCAGAGGGAGGTCATGCCTAACAAATTTGATTGAATTTTTTGAGGAGATGACCAGGTGTGTAGATGAGGGTAGTGCAGTTTATGTAGTATATTTGGATTTCAGCAAAGCCTTTGACAAAGTCCCTCATGGGAGACTTATAAAGAAGGCAAATGCACATGGGATACAGGGTAATTTGATAAGGTGGATTCAAAATTGGCTTAGTTGTAGGAGACAGAGAGTGATGACAGAAGGCTGCTTTAGTGACTGGAAACCAGTGTCCAGTGGCATACCACAGGGATCTGTGCTGGGTTCCCTATTATTCATCATTTATATAAACGACATAGATGACTATGTGGGGGTTAGGATTAGTAAGTTTGTGGATGACACAAAGATTGGTGATTAACAGTGAGGTTGAGTGTCTTGGGCTATAGGAAGATATAGACAGGATGGTCAAATGGGCAGATAAGTGGCAGATGGAATTTAACCTTGAAAAGTGTGAGGTGATACACTTTGGAAGGAGTAATTTGACAAGGAAGTATTCAATGAACGGCATGACACTAGGAAGTTCTGAGCAACAAAGGAACCTTGGCATGTGTGTCCATAGATCTCTGAAGGCAGAGGGGCATGTTAGTGGGGTGGTGAAAAAGGCATATGGGACACTTGCCTTTATCAATCGAGGCATAGATTACAAAAGTAGGGAGGTCATGTTGGAGTTGTATAGAACCTTGGTGAGGCCACAGCTGGAGTACTGTGTGCTGTTCTGGTTGCCACATTATAGGAAGGATGTGATTGCACTGGAGGGGTGCAGAGGAGATTCGCCAGGATGTTGCCTGGGATGAAACATTTAAGCTATGAAGAGAGGTTGGATAGACTTGGGTTGTTTTCGTTGGAGCAGAGAAGACTGAGGGGTGACCTGATCAAGGTGTTCAAGATTATGAGGGGCGAGGACAGGGTGGATAGGGAGCAATTGTTCCTCTTTGTTTAAGGGTCAGTCACGAGGGGACACAAGTTCAAGGTGAGGGGCAGGAGGTTTAGGGGGGATGTGAGGAAAACCTTTTTTACCCAGAGGGTGGTGATGGTCTGGAATGCACTACCAGGGATGGTGGTGGAGTTGGGTTGCCTCACATCCTTTAAAAAATACCTGGATGAGCACTTGGCACATCATAACATTCAAGGCTATGGGCCAAGTGCTGGTAAATGGGATTAGGTAGGTAGGTCAGGTGTTTTTCACATGTCGGTGCAGACTTGATGGGCTGAAGGGCCTCTTCTGCACTGTGTGATTCTGTGATTCTGTGAATTAAAGGGAGAAAGCTGCAGGGAGTAGAATAAAGGCAAAGTGGGCTTGCAAGAAGCCTGAAGATCTGAGGAGACAGCCAAAGGTTGGTGACTGCTTACTATAGGCCTGTAAAGAGTGGTGTTCTGTTGGCTTGGTTGAGTATCCGAGAGAAAGTGCATGGAAGGCGAAGCTTGAATACATCCAGGGGAAAGGAACATCAGAAGAAGAAATCAAAGCCTGGAGGTGGATCCTTGGGAAGATGACCAATTGAAAGCATTGTTTGGGAGAAGATTCCAAAGCGAGTTCTTCAAGCATTGAGATTGGAAACCCTCGGGAGAAGGATGGTGTTCCTTGAGACCGATTGGCCCATGGTATGACAAGCATCTGAGGGGAGTTGATGAGAGATGCATAGCATCTATTTGGGGTAGTATCTGTCACTTGATATGGTGTGTCTGACCACAGTTTGCCTATTAGTACATGGACTGTATACTTACTGTGAATGTTAGAGAATAAGATAATTTTTGTAACTTGTGTTATTCTTACAAATCTGTAGATATCTATAAAGGTGTGGTTGTGGGTGAAGAAGTAATGTAACATAGTTCATCGCTTTTTGTTTAATAAATGTTTTATTCTTTTTTTAAAAGTACAGCAGCGGACTCTGTAACTCTGTTCAGTAGCCACCCTCCATGTTTCTAAACAAAAAATAAAAGTTAGGATTTATCAAGCCAGGTTCCACCCAGAGATCTGCCTTGCAGCATCAGCTGAGATCCTAACAATGGCTCCAGATGGTCTCAGTCACATGGAATACCATTTGTTAAGGGCCATTTTAGTGGTGAGGCAGAACTGAGAACTTGATGGAAGGGATTCAAATATGAAGTTGCAAGAACAATGGACACTGATTTGGGAGAGGAAACGGAGGTTAGAGATGGTTTGGTAGTTTTACAAAGACAAGAGGGGTTTGAAAACAACACTTCAAATATCTCAGTATCAGGTACTGGCACTTAATATATATCATGATTATGATGATTAACAATAACGCGATTATATATGTGATTCCTTTGCAACTTCCCTTGTGATGAAGATTTTGAGTCTTTGATTGCAAAAATTGCTTTATTACTAACGATCTTACATTTAAAATGAATATCCCTCTCATTCTGGACTTGCACATTTTCTCTACATGTGCCTTATCAAACCCATAATTTTAAATATCTCTGTCAGGTGCCTTCTCTTTTCTAGAGAAAACAGCTCCAATCTTTTTAGGCTTTTCACTTCGTATGTCCCCTGAGTTTATTCTCTTAGCTCCGGTATCGTTTTTATGAATCTTTTTTGCACCTTCTCGACTGAGTCTATATCTCTTCTAGAAGGTGGTGACAAGAACTGTGCCCAGTGCTGCAAAAATGAACTAACCATGGTTACAAACATACAAAATTAGGAGCAGGAGCAGGCCACTCCTTCCTTCGAGCCTGCTCCACCTTTCATTAAATTCATGGCTGATCTGATTGTAACCTGAACTCCACATTCCTGCCTACTCCCAATAACCTGTCACCCCTTGCTTATCAAGGATCGATCTACCTCTACTTTAAAAGTATTCAAAGGCTCTGTTTCCATCGCCTTTTGAGGAAGAGAGTTCCAAAGACTCAAGACACTCAGAAAAACAAAAATTCTCCAGATCTCTGTTTTAAATGGGCGACTGTTTATTTTTAAACACTGATGCCTCATTCTAGATTCTCCCACAAGAGGAAACAACCTTTCCACATCTACCCTGTCAAAACCGCTCAGCATCTTATATGTTTCAATCAAATTACCTCTTACTCTTCCAAACTCCAGTGGATACAAGCCTAGCCTGTTCAACCTTTCTTCATGGGCGAATGCGCGCCCGACATGCCCGATCGAGAAATGAAGCGCTTTGACGTTGGCCCAGCATGCCAATGTCAACGATATTTCGCTAGGCAGGCACGTAATGAAGATGGAGGCGTGTCCATCATTAATTAACTGGCCAGTTAAGGCCCTTGAGACACTAATTGTCCCGGAGTTTATGTGGCCCGTGCGATTTTCAGGCCACAATCTCAAAAACCTCATCCATGGGCGGGAGAAGAGGGGTGAGTGAGCTTGTTAATGTGAATAGTTTCTACTTTAGCTTATAACTTGCTGCTGCTTGCTTGTGTGAACAGAACATCTTCATTTCACTTCGGAGCTGCTTTGACAGAAATAAGGCTTCAGTTCAGTACTCTGGAGGAGCCATACCACTTAGGCCTTCCCGGTATCAGATAGCCTTCCCTTACCTTGGGAATGGGGATTGTGGTCTCCGCTGGAGGCAGCTCCTCTGAGGAAGAAGAGAGGGCCAGAAGGGGGACGAGGCCCGGTGTTCCTATTCAGCCTCCAGCGGAGCGACCTGTGGGAGGAAAGGCGCAGGCACAAGGGGTGCAGGGCCAACAGGAACTCCAAGGCAGAAGGGGTCGCAGAAGACGCCACTATCCTGCTGCCTGGGTTTACAGGCAGGGATGCAGCTACCTCAATATGTTTGGGGTGCAATGCCGAGAAAGACTCCACCTCTCAGGGAGAGAGTGACCTCCATCTGCCAGAGGATTGGCCCTGAGATCAGCTGCAGCTGTGTGGATGAACACCCCATGCCTGTGACACTGAAGGTCACAGTGGCCCTTAACTTCTATGCCTCTGTCTCTTTCCAGGGATCAGTAAGTGATCTTCGTGGAGTGTCCCAATCAGCTGTCCATAGCTGTGTCAAACTGGTGACAGAAGCTCTGTTCAGGCACGCATTGAATTTCATTCAATGCGCGCGAGGCAAGTCAGACACAGGGAGCCAGAGGCTTCGTGGCCATTGCTGGCTTCCCCCATGTCCAGAGTGCAATAGACTACACACATGTGGACATCAAGGAGCCAGCAGATGAGCCCGGTGCCTTTGCCAACAGGAAGGGCTTCCACTCCATGAACGTGCAGATAGTGTGTGATCACAGGATGCTGACTCTACAAGTCTGTGCAAGGTACCTAGGCAGCTCCCACGATGCCTTCATCCTCGGACACTCCCAGGTGCCGGGGCTCTTCAGTGCTCTGGCTTGGCTTGATGGATGGCTGCTGGGTGACAAGGGCTATCCTCTCAGAAGGTGGCTCATGACGCCTCTCCGCCATCCAAGAACAGAGGCTGAGCAGCGGTACAATAGGAGCAACGCTTCCACAAGGGCTGTGATGGAGAGAACAATCGGTCAATCGGTCTTCTCAAGATGCACTTCCGATGCCTGGACAGTTCAGGGGGCGCACTTCAGTACCCCCCAGATCATTTGTCACTGATAGTGGTTGCATGCTGCGCTCTCCACAATCTTGTGCTTGAAAGGGGGGACGCAGCGAAGGAAGAAAATCTTGACACAGCTGCACAGGCAACAGACGATGAGTCCAGTAGTGAGTCTGAGGCCCAGCACACTCAGGAGAACACTGAGGGCATAAACGCAGGCCTGGGTAACCTCCAGGGAGGCAGGGACACCCAGGAAGCTCTGATCCAATGCTCCTTCAGCTAGCCTACCAAATAAGAACAACCGCCACCAAATGCCAGAGCTGCAGTCTCCACACATGAGCCCCGACAGGAACATTTGCTGGGTCAACAACATGCACTGTGTGCCTTTTCAATACAGTTTAATGAGAAACAGGTCACTCATAACATCATGGGTTACCCTGCACCTGCAGAACTAATGAGGCACCCAAAGACTTGTGCAAAAACACAGTTAGTGATATGGTGCCTTCCATAAAGTTAACAAATGAAACTCAGAAGTGTTCTCCATCACACCAATTAAAAATTAAATTGAAAGTGTGGAAAACACATATCACCCATGCTGTGCTTAAGGTGCTTTAAGTTTTCGCTTACGAATGTTATATCTGGGTGCTCCCCACATGCTGGCACCGGCATTGGAGGCAGTCTTGTTGGCCTTGATGACCTTGGCGGGTTTCCTCTGGCCAATGGAGCCTATGCTGGCCCTGCCTGGGAGGGAGTGGCCAGTGGCACGGCTGGCATCTCCCCAGTTGCCGCAGCCTCATCGGATGCCGTGGTCACTGGCAGAGGGGGAAAGGAGCTGCTACCCTCATCCAGAGTCCCCTGAAAGGAGCCCACAGAGATGACAGGCAGCTTGTGTGCCAACATGATGTCACTTTGGACCTCCCTACTGACCATTGATTTACAGGCACCTAGCTGGGATACTGGGTGCCAATCCATCTTCCACACTGGCACTGACCAGCTGAGGCCATTGCCAATGTGAGGGCTTGCAGGTCCAAGTGCATTCCCATGAACCTCTGATTGAGTCCCTGGAGGAGCCTCACTATGAGAGTCATCACTCTCTTCATGGAGGAGGCATTGAGCTCGGCCATGAGGGTCATTGCATTGCTCTTCCACAATGGAGTACATTCCCTCATGTATCTCTGCCAGATCCTCCCGCACACCCTGCTGGACTACCAGCATCTGCTGCCTCATGGATGACTCCAGAGGCCCATCATCAGCCACCATTGCCCTGGTCCCCCGCAGTTCTCCAACTGCTGGCGCCCTGGGCACCCTTTGCCTCTGCCTGCACCTCAAGTGAGTGTGAAGTCCCCTCACCAATGTGCTGCGGGATACTAGACGCCGATCTTATGGCCACTGAGGTGCTGGTACCTGTGCTGGTGCCTGCTTGGTTGAGAGCATGTGACACAGGTGCGTTCTGTTGGGTACTGTCCTCTGGGGTCAGCCCATCACCGATGGGCTGCTGGTGAGCCTGAAAGGAAGAACAAGGACATGTCGTTAGTTAAAGTCATGACACTGTTACTGTGCATGCCTGGCACCCGGATGAGATAGAGATATGCATCAGGTTGCCCTTGTCTTTTCATTACCAATGGGGATTATGGGTTCGAGGTTCACATCAATACAGAGACTACACTGGAATGGTTGCAATAACCGACATTCTCACCTCAGTGCACTGCACTCTTACATCCCTCTGGCACACCAACCTCACCACGGCCGGTTGCCCAAGATGCATGGCACCTCTCCAGCTCCAGGGCCTCCTACTCGTTTCGCAAGAGGATGAGGAGCTGTGGGGGTCCCCTGCCAGTCTGCGACCTCTCAACATTGTTATGGGATGTTTTCTCCAGAAAGGACAGAGGAGCATTGATTAGTCCTATCTGCAGCACCATTGCAGCCTGGCCAACCCCACCAGAGGAACACCTCCTAGAGCTCAGCCAATTCCTGACCCTGGAACTGCAAGGCACTCAGTCCAAGCAGCCAGGGCTCACCCCCTTGGCCAGATGCTTCCTCATTGACATTTGCCACTCACACTCTAAGAACTCTGAGGTCTGGGGGGGGGGGATGGGCATCTCTAAACAGCTGTGCAAAGTGACCCATGCCAACACGGTACTCACCCTTCCCGATCGCAGCAAATTGTTAAAGCGCTTCCGGCACTGCACCCACATGCGCCTCATCACGTTGTGGCTGCTGACCCTGGATGCCACCTCCTCCCAGGTCTTTTTGGTGAGGTGGTGAGGTGGTGGTTGGGGGGGGGGGGCTCCTCCTCCCGTCCCTGGGGACAAGGATTTCTCTCCGTGCTGCCACCTCCACCAGGAGGGTAGTGAGGCTCTCATCCATTAAACTTGAGGCCAATCGCCCCGCTGACCTGCCCTCCTGCCTGCCATGTCCGCCAGCAGCCGGATCCATCATGACGACTTTGCGTCCCTCCTTGCCGGCCTTCCAGGGGCTGCCTGGGCTGCTTTTGTATCAGCCACCAGGCCGCAATTGGAACCGGTGGACATTGAGCTCCTGACCCGCCCACCCCTTCTTGCTGTTGCTGCTGCTGCATCTTACGCCGGGCGGGGCTTAATTGGCCTGCCCGCGTAAAATCGCTGTGCGGAGCCGATCGCGGGCGATGGTTGGGTTCTCACCAATCCTGCGCGATGAGCGAAAAATTCTGGCCCATGAGACAACCCGTACCAAATAAATTTAACAAAACTCCTCTACTATTTAATTCTATCCCTCTATAAATGAATCTCTGTACTTAGCTTTTTAAAAAAATAATTGAAATAACCTGTATTACTTCTTTTGGTGATTTGTGTATCTATGCCCTTAGACCCCTTCACTCCTTCCCATTTCAACTGTTATCATCCAAGCTATATGTGTCTGCCTTATTCTTCATATAAAAATGCAATGTCTCACACTTTGCTATATTGAAATTCATTTGCCAGTCACATACCCATTCTGCAAATTTGTTAATATCTACTTGATTTTGTTGCATTCTTCGTCAGTGTTAACCATATACCGTCCCAAATTGATGCCGCCTGCAAATTTTTAAATAGTACAGTCAACTTCCACCATTCACACCCGCCCATCGTGATTTCATTTACTCACGTGAATCTGTTTGCGTATCCAATCGCGGTTCAGGGTTCGCGCTCCTGTAACTTCACTCATCCATGATTAAAAATGTAACGATCCAGATGCTAGCAATTTAAAAAGTCAAACCAAAAAAGCTAAAAGACACATGCAACAATTGCAGGCACTGGAGAGACACAAACTTGCCTCTTTTTGCAGATCTTCAAGCTGCTGACAAACTTGCTGCTCCTGTGCTTCAAGCTTGTGCAGCCTGTCAGACCAGCAGAAAGCCACACATTCACAGTGACACCTAAACAGCACATACTGGCATAACGGATGGCAAATCCCATGTTTTGGAACCCTACTAAAGCACTAGTGTCACTGCACACTTAGAAACATTGAAACTTAAAAAGTCACTGCTCCCCTGCTCTCCAACCATTAAAATACTGTAACACAAACTAAACAGCACTTACAGAAGTGAACAATTGTGTTGCCAAACAATTTCTTCAGTGAAATTGTTTGCAATCTACTGTATAGTAATATACTGTCATTTGTAAATTGCACTACTGTATTCTGTAACTGAAAAGTTTTAAAATGTTTTGTTTTCTTGTGCTGATAAACAAATTCTTCAGTAAAGTTGTCTCCAACTTAATTTAAAAAAAGATTTTATTGATTCCATTAATGTAAAACTGTGAAGTTTGGGGATGGTTGGAATGTATCGAATTCAGTCCTATTATAAACTGTGTTCGCTGCTCGCGATTTCACCCTTTGTGAGACCTCGTGGGAACGGAATCCCTGTGAATGGCAGGAGTTAACTGTACTCCCAATTCCCAGTCCAAATTGTTAATGTAAATTGTGAACAACAGTGGTCAGTGCCAAATCATGTGGAACACCGTTTCCTATCTTTTGCCAGCCTGAATAACTGCTTTTTAAACTCCACTCTGCGCCTGGGATTTCCCGGCCCTGTCATGGCGGGACACTCTGCGGCTGGGATTTCCCAGCCCTGTCATGGCGGGACACTCTGCAGCTGGGATTTCCCGGCCCTGTCGTGGTGGGACACTTTGCGGAACATTTGGCGGCCCTGTCATGGTGGGACATACTGCGGAACATTTGGCGGCCCAACCAAAAATCTATTGACTTACGGTGGGATCGGACGATCCAGGTGGCAGGCAGGGCCAGAAAATCCTGCCCTCTGTTTTCTGTTTTACAGCCAGCTTGCTATAGCATTCTGCTACCTGTCCCCTGACTTTACATACTCTGACCTGAATCATGAGCCTGCTGAGCAGCGTCTTATTGAAAGCCTTTTGAAAATCTAAATATATTTAATCTACTCCATTATTCTTGTCTACTTTTTCTATTACCTCTTAGAAGAAGTCAATAAGATTCGCTAAACATGATCTTCCCTTTTGAAATCCATGCTGACTAATCTTTATGATATTTTCCATTCTGCATGGTTTCCATTAAGTCTTGAGATAAAATGAACATATTTAAGTGTTTCAGTGCTAGGCTTACTGATAGGGGAGATGTTTAACTTGTTGCCATTGAAGACAGATGTTTCAGTAGTGAGGATGAAGTAGGGACACTGTTATGGACAGGAGGGGGTTTAAATTAAACAGCCCTGATTTCTCCTCTCACCACCCATCCGTAAACAGAAAGGTGTTTATGTTTTGTGATTTCCGCCTTATATGTGGTGGAGTATTTTCCCAATACCTCAGTTTTGGAGTGATCCAATTCTCTATTAATAACTCCACAGCAAACATGAGCTAAGATGAACTAAAATGGTTACTTTAATTTACACACACTCAAAATGTGGAAAGGGGTGTTGCTACATTATCCCAGTACATTCACATAATAAAAAAGGGGTAACGGGAAGAAAGAGGTACAGAGCAAAGATCACAGGGAAAATAAGAATTATTAGTTCATGTGAGGCCAGAGTCCAGAGTCAAAGTCCAATGCTGTATTCTTTCAGAGTTGGCAGGTTGAAAACTGATGCTGGATAATTCACCTTTCCAGTAGAGATGCCTTCCACAATGGAATAGGCACATAGATGTGATTTAGTCTTGCAGGCACTGGGACAGAAGTTCAGGAGCTCCAGTAGAAACAGTGTAGGTGGGGAGCCAGGCATTGAAAAACCTGGACACAGTCCTTTTTTTTGCTACTGCCTGCGAGATGGAAAATGGGAGCCTTTTTTTCAGCTCCACAAGGCAGTTTTACTGGTTCTAGCAGGTTGGTGAGGTGTGGGGGGGTTGGCAGGTGTCATGTTACATGGCTCACACTGCTCCACCTTGGTTTGGCCAAAGGATATATATTCCTGGTCTGGATTCTTGAGATGGTTAATGCTTCAACCATTAATAAATTCAACGAGGTTTCTGGTTCCTTTCATCCTCGCAAATGGATTATCTTCAATGGTCTGGGGCCTGGCATTAGAAACATAAATGGCCTTTGAAATTTCCTTGGGATTTGATCTCTGGAGTCATGGAGTCACATGGGCATTGGCGCCTCTTTAGAGATAACGAGGCTGCTGCTGTTCTGAAGGCCAAAAATTCCAATTGTGTGAGTCATAGCCAGCCATGGCTTCAGCAAGCTTGAAGCCTTTGTACAGTTTTAAGAAAACTAATTTTACAGATTAGCCAGGATGATATATATTTATATATATATATAAATTATAAGAATATAGAGTGAGGTCTTAGCTCTGGGACAGTCACAATATGGTGGAAGTAGAAGCAAATGTCTTGGATGATGGATGGGATATTGGGTTTAAAATTGTACTCTGGTTCAAAGTGAAATCTTCTGTTTAAGTCTAAGTGAACATCTGGATGGAGATGGAGCTGAGGGCAGAGGTAGAAAGCTTCCTTTTTGGTGGCACAGAATAAGGTGGCAAGGTTCAGAATCTTCCATGATGATAAGATTAAAATACTGTGGATGCTGGAAATCTGAAATAAAAACAGAAAATGCTGGAAAAACTCAGCAGGTCTGGAGGCATCTGTGGAGAGAGAAACAAAGTTAACATTTCGAGTCCATATGACCCTTCTTCAGAGCTAAAGAGAAGTAGAAATGTCATGAAATTTATACTGTTTAAGGGGGTTGGGGGGGGGGGGGGGTGCGGGGGGGGGGGAGGGGGTAGTGTGGAGCAGGTGAAGCTGGATAGAAGGCCAGCGATAGGTGGGGGCTAAGGAGAGATTGACAAAGATGTCATGGACACAAGACAAAGGGAGTGTCAATGGTAGTGCTAAGGGCTAAAGAAGGTGCTGATAGTGGCATAAATGTAAGAAAGCAGAATGTGTGTATAGCAGAACAAGGGTCAGCACTTTGCGAAAGAATAACATGGAATAAGTAACTGATGGCTCGTTTGGGGGTGGGGTTAGGGAGGGGGCTGCAGTTGGGGAAAAAAGATAGAAAGAGGGATAAAGGGATGAAACAATGGATAAATGACTGAAAATAAAAATAAGGAAATAAAAAATAAAAATAAATTTTAAAAAAGGGATTTAAAAAGAGGGGAAGATAGAGGAGAGAGTTCATGATCTAAAGTTGTTGAACTCAGTATTCCGTCCAGAAGACTGTAAAGTGCCGAGTCGGAAGATGAGGTGCTGTTCCTCCAGTTTGTGTTGAGCTTCACTGAAACAATGCAGTAGGCCAAGGACAGACATGTGGGCATGAGAGCAGGGTACAGTGTGGAAATGACAAGCGACAGGAAGGTCTGGGTCGTGCTTGTGGACAGACCGAAGGTGTTCCACAAAGCGGTCACCCAGACTGCGTTTGGTCTCCCCAGTGTAGAGGAGACCACTTTGGGAGCAACAAATGCAGTAGACTGAATTGAAGGAGGTGCAAGTGAAGCGCTGCTTCACCTGAAAGGAATGTTTGGGCCCTTGGACGGTGAGGAGGGAGGAGGTAAAGGGGCAGGTGTTGCACCTTCTGCGATTGCATGGGAAATTACCATGGGAAGGGGATGAGATGTTGGGAGTGATGGAGGAGTGAACCAGGGTGTCCCAGAGGGAATGGTCTCTACGAAATGCTGATGGGGGTGGGGGGCGAGGGGAAGATGTGTTTGGTGGTGGCATCATGCTGGAGTTGGTGGAAATGGCGGTGGATGATCCTTTGAATCCAGAGACTGGCGGGGTGAAAAATGAGGACAAGGGAAACCCTAACATGGTTCTGGGAGGGAGGGGAAGGTGTGAGGGGAGAGGGAGATGGGTCAGATACATTTGAGGGCCCTGTCAACCACAGTGGGTGGGAAACCTCGGTTAAGGAAGAAGGAAGCCATGTCAGAAGCGCCATTTTCGAAAGTGACATCATCAAAACAGATGCGACAGAGGTGAAGGAACTGAGAGAATGGGATGGAGTCCTTACAGAAAACAAGGTGTGAGGAGCTGTGGTCAAGGTAGCTGTGGGAGTCGGTGGACTTGTAATAATTATTAGTGGACAGTCTATCACCAGAAAAGGAGACAGAGAGGTAAGGGGAGGGAAGGGAAGTGTTGGTGATAGACCATATGAAGGTGATGGAGGGGTGGAAATTGGAAGCAAAATTGATACATTTTTCCAGGTCCAGGCAAGAGCATGAAGCGACACCGAAACAGTCATTGATGTACTGGAGAAAGAGTTGTGGGAGGGGGCCTGAATAGGACTGGAACAAGGAATGTTCCACATACCCCATAAAGAAACACACATAACTGGGGCCCATATGGGTACTCATAGCCACACCTTTAATTTGGAGGAAGTGATACAAGTTTAAGAGGAAATTGTTCAATGAGAAAACAAGTTCAGCCAGGCAGAGGAGAACAGTGGTGGATAGGGATTGTTCAGGCCTCTGTTCATGGAAGAAGCAGAGAGCCCTCTGACTATCCTAGTGGGGGATGGAAGTGCAGAGGGATTGGATGTCAATGGTGAAGAAGAGGCGCTTAGAACCAGGGAACTGGAAATTGTTGATATTGTTTTTATTCTTTCATGGGATGTGGGCTTCGCTGGCTAGACCAGCATTTATTACCCATCCCTAGCTGCCATTGAGAAGGTGGTGGTGAGCTGCCTTCTTGAACCACTGCAGTCCATGTGGTGTGGGTACACCCACACTGCTGTTTGGGCGGGGCACGGGGGTGCGGTTTGTGGGGATAGTTCAGCGACACTGAAGGAACAGTGATATATTTCCAAGTCAGGATGGTATGTGACCTGGAGGGGATCGTCCAGGGGGTGGTGTTCCCATCTATCTGCTACCCTTGACCTTCTAGATGGTAGTGGTCATGGGTTTGGAGGATGCCGTCTAAGGAGCCTTGGTGAGCTCTTGCAGTTAACCTTGCAGATGGTACATACTGCTGCTACTATGTGTCGGTGGTGGAGGAAGCGAATGCTTATGGATGTGGTGCCAATCAAACTGTACGGTGTTAAGCTTCTTGAGTGTTGTGGGAGTTACATTCATCCAGGCAAGTGGGGAGTATTCCATCACACTCCTGACTTGTGCCTTGTAGATGGTGGACAGGCTTTGGGGCGTCAGAAGGAGAGTTCCTCAATGCAGGATTCCTAGCCTCTGACCTGCTCTTGTAGCCACAGTATTTATATAGTTAGGAGGGCATCAGAGGAATCACAGATGTAGGTGGGAAGAGACTAGATATGGAGAGAGAGAATAGAGTCAAGATAGCAAGCATTGAGTTCCGTGGGGCAGGAACTGGCTGACACGATCGGTCTACCGGGCCAGTCCTGTTTGTAGATTTTGGGAAGGATGTAGAAGCGAGCTATCTGGGGTTGGGAGACTATGAGGTTGGAAGCTGTGGAGGGAAGATCTCCAGAGGAGATGAGATCAGTGACAGTCCTGGAAACAATGACCTGATGTTCAGTGGTGAGGTCATGGTCCAGGGGGAGGTAGGAGGAACTGTCTCAGCCTCTGCGAGGTAGAGGTCAGTGCGCCAGACAACAACAGTACCACCCTTGTCAGCAGGTTTGATGACAATGTCAGGCTTGGACCTGAGAGAACGGAATGCAGCAAGTTCGGAGAGAGACAGGTTAGAATGGGTGAGAGGAGCAGAGAAATTGAGAAGGCCAATGTCACGCCGACAGTTCTCAATGAAAAGATCAAGAGCAGGTAAGAGGCCAGAGGGAGGGGTCCATATGGAGGGAGAATACTGGAGGTAGGTGAAAGAATCTGTTGAACAGGGGTGGGGGGAGGATTCCTGCCCAAAGAAGTGAGCACTGAGATGAAGGCTGCAGAAGAAGAGTTCAACATTTTGTTAGGACGTCAGAGACGAAGAACAAAATGAAACTGCGGACAAGAACAGCTTTGAGATTAGGTGAATCGGTGCTGCTGGAGGGAGAGGTCGAGTGTGTTCATATGATGGTGCATGGCACTGAGTGTGGATCTCAGGATGCAGCAAGAACAGTAGTCCGAGGAACATTGTATATCCCAGAAATACCTGTAATCCTGGGTGGATTCGAAACATGAGGGATGGAACTTCAATTGGAATCCATGTGGGGTAAGTCAGAGATGGAGACAGTCACTGAGGAAGGAAATATGACCGTGAAAGTGAGTTTTGTTAAACAGCTTGTCAAACTCCAGGAGAGAAATGGAAAGCAATGAAGGAACAGGGTGAAAGAGACAAGCAGAAATCCTGTCGGAGAGAAGAGCAGTACTTCTTCAAGTTAAGCATTCCTGGAAGAGGAGTGGCAGTGAATTAAACACCAAGATAAAAGCAAAATACTGTGGATGCTAGAAATCTGAAATAAAAATAGAAAATGCTGGAAAAACTCAACAGGTCTGATAACATCTGTCGAGAGAGAAACAGGGTTAACCTTTCAAGTCCATATGACTTCTTCAGAGCTAAAGAGAAGTGGGAAGAGAAGTGTGATGAAATTTATACTGTTTAAGGGGGTGGAGCAGGTGAAGCTGGATAGAAGGCCAGCGATAGGTGGGGGCAAAGGAGAGATTGACAAAGATGTCATTGACACAAGACAAAGGGAGTGTCAATGGTAGTGCTAAGGGCTAAAGAAGGTGCTGATGGTGGTATCAAGGTAAGAAAGCAGAATGCGTGAATAGCAGAACAAGGGCCAGCACTCTGTGAAAGAACAACATGGAACAAATAACTGATGGCCCTTTTGGGGAGGGGGAGGGGGGGGCTGCTGTTGGGGAAAAAGAAAGGGGGATAAAAAAAAGATAAAACAATGAATAACTAACTGAAAATAGAAATCAGTAAATTAAAAATAAAAAATGTTAAAAAAAGGGTTGAAGAGACAGTTCATGGTCTGAAGTTGTTGAACTCAATGTTAAGTCTGGAAGGCTGTAAAGTGCCTAATCGAAAGACGAGGTTCTGTTCCCCGAGCTCGCTTTGTGCTCTTTGCTAACTTCAACATGAAATATGACATATCCAAAGGAACAGGTGTTAAGCCACTTGGGAATTTCTTGCGTCAGGTGGTTCCTATTGTATTTGAAAGACACCCCATTCCAATCTCAAGTGGGATAAGGGTCCTTGGGTCTGATCCAGCATTCTCAACCAAATATGAGGAGTGGTTATTAATTAAAGTGCATGGAAAGTGATTCAGGGGGAAAGGCTAGAGGATAATAGAATCTAAATTCTATCAATATAAATTGCAAATACCCTTTTCATATTAATAAGGATCTGTTTTGTGACTACAATCTAAACCGGACTCATTAGGCAGTCCAATAGGGAGGGCTTAACTTGCTGTCATTGGAGAAAGATTGGTTATTAATAATGATTGTTCCTGGCTTGTGTAATGAAGATCTTATATTCTCTTTAGAGCCAGCGGACACTAAAAATTATCTGCGTCAGCTTCAAATTGATTGCCAATCGTTGAATAATTATTGCAGTAACATTCAAAAGTAAAATTGTTCGACTTGAATTGCTGACATTGACAGATAGAGTCTATCACAGGAATAGGGTTGGCGGAATTAATTTTTTAAAAAAGATATTAAGTCCTGAAAATTGAGGGTTTGGTTTTCGTGTGTATCACTTTGTTTTGGTTAATTGCCGTTAAACCACACCTTTGGGGAGAGACAGCTCTCAGAGCAGGTCCGACTCGTTCGGCCACAATCGACAAGAGGAATTATCAAAAGATCCTGAGCGAGCCGCACTGACGCAGAAGGGATTAGTTCGAGGAGCAGCGAGGTGAAAGAGATGAAACCACTTGTCCAATTTGTGCTGCTGTGCGTCTTGTGCGGTACTGGCAATGGAGGTAAAATGAACCCAATTATCCAGGATATCTGAAATAATGTCAAGGGATCTTTCCTGAAGTATTACCGGGGCTTGGGGGGGTGGGGGGCTGGGGTTAAAATCAGGAAAAATTTCAGTCTGAGTTTCTTGCACTTTTTTTTACTGCTCCTGTGAAATTGTCTTTTTGTTTAGTCGGTTGATGTGCTGTTTAAGTTTTTAATTGTGTGACTGGGTCTTATTAATAAATTATTTTCCAAATCACTGTCGGGGTGAGGGAGGTGGAGAATGAAGTGTCTCTCCTGCCATCCCCATAACTTCCAAACTGTTAATCTGGGACACTGCGGTTCACATTCTTTAAACCGCATAAAATCGTTCATCCGTTTACAGAATCCCTGTTATTTTCTTTCAAGTGATTTTACTCCTAATTTATGGCTGGCTTTAATTGTTTTACTGTTAAGCGTGTATTTGCATTTACAAGTGTAATATGTTTGGAAAGTATTTTTCAATGGATTTAAACTCTTGTGATCCACAGTCTGGGAACAGTTCGTTGGGAACTAGGGTCTCTCCTATAGATTGCCTCGCCACACTTTACTCTGGGATCAGCTGAGTTTCGAGTTACACCTTGCACTGTAATGAGAGTCAGAACCATCCCATGCTGCCTCTATAGAAATAACTGGAAAGCATCCGCAGTTCTTTGCTTTCATCCTGCCTCTAGTTTGCAGTCTATGTTTGGGGAGAGTACTGAAGACCAAATGGCTCGCGAGTCCTGATCAGATAAGGCACTGAAATAACTGGATTTCAGGATATATGACTGAAGTCAGGAGTGTGCTATCGACACTATGACCGAGAGTGGTCCTTTAACTCGGCTAGTAACTCAGAGGTCCGAATTAATGATCGGAAGATAGGAATTCCCTTCCTACAAGGGAACTTTAAATTCAGTTAATTAAATAAACTGGATTGTTGTTTAACCAAAAAAAAAACTCCATCTGGTTTACTAATGCCCTTTAGGGAAGGAAATCTGCCGTCCTTACCTGGTCTGGCCTACATGTCACTCCAGACCCACAGCAATGTGGGTTGACTCTTAACTGCCCTCTGAAATAACCTATACGCCACTTCTTTATAGTCAAGAAGGCAGTGCTCACCACCAGCATCTCAATGGCAATTGGGGATGAGCAAGATATGCTGTCCTGGCCAACTATGCTAGCGTACTGTGAATGAATAAAAAGTTGTTGGATTCCACAGAACAGCATCCACGAGGCAGCTTCAAGGATACACCCCTAAATCCATCTTCCTTATCCCAATGGCACAATTGTTTTCCATGGGGCTAAAATGTTGTTGTGCTGAGGAAGCCTGGCTTCAAGGTGTAAACCAGGGCTTCTCAATGTTTTTCTTTCTGTGCCTCCCCACCATATTTAAATTCCACCAATCCTCTCAAGATTCTCAAGGGGTTTTTCTGAATAAAACTTTAATATATGTTTCATTGTATAGCTTTGTTAATGTGAAGCTTGTTGATGGGCTGAGCAACAATCTTGTTAAGGCGTGGAGGTATCTGATAAAAATGAGTCACAGTTGATTTTAAAAAGTCAAAGAATGCATTCTGGGACCAAGTCCCAAAAGAGAAATAGGTAACCAAGAAAGATTAACCAAAAATTGGAGAAATTATTAACCAAAAAGTTGAAAATAATATAATTTAACTGTATCCAAAAGGGGAAATGGGTAAGTGAAAAACAAGGAAGTGGTAAACAAAAGCTGCAAAAACTAGTTAATGCTTGAAAATCATGAACTGAAATGGAAAATAACAGCAGAGACCAAGTCCCAAATAGGAAATGGTTAACCAAAAGGAAGCAAAATAATAAAGCAAAATATTGCTGAAATTAGTTATGGGGGGGGGGGGTGGGGGGAGGGGGAGGAGAGGAGAAATGGTTATCCCAGAATCTGGGAATAATTTTCAGAGGCTGAATGTGGAATAGTTAACAAAATTGCCTTCCTGATGAGAAAAAGCTGCCCTCTGCCTGTGGGGGCCTGGAATTACCTTGGTTAATCAGTTCCCATAGTGGATTTCTCCGATTTTTCTCATGGTCTGGTTAGATGTGTTTTATTCTGGAGTTCTGAGTCTGCTTCCTCAGCAAGTGCTTCATTGGAAAGTGCTGACACTACCTCATGCTATTTGACTGCAGTGGCACCAAAAGAACAGAGGAAGAGGATGAAACTGTAACTCCACTGCTGGGCTGCAGAGACCGGGGCTGGTGCTCTGAACTTCAGGTTGAAACATTGCATCTCCTCTGGGTCAATAGAAGATGAAAGGGTTGGTAGGGCTGTACCAACCTATGTGACTGGACTGAGTGTCAGTGGTAAGAGAAAAGATGGCTTTCCAACTGTTGCGCCCGCAAGAGTTCATTTTGGGTGCTTCATTTAGGCTGGTGTGGGGCAAAGGGGTATCCAGTCATACTGGAATGGTATCACGAAGCTGGGTGCTGGCCTCTGAAACCCATTGAGACTGACTTTATAAAACTGGGGATCAAAACTGCCACCTGTGGGCACACCTTGTCTCAGCGCTGTTCACTAGTCAGCACATCTGGGGTGTTCTGGTCATGTGTGCTTTGCTCTTGAGTTCCCAAGTTGAATTTTGCAGACCTCTTGAAATTTCCTTCCAGACCCCCTGTTGGTGGACACTTGTGGAAACAAAGGGTACTTGCCTTATGGTTGCTGCTTTTCCTGAATCAAACCAAAAGCAATATAAATATTGCTTACAATACCAATGCTTTCTCTTGGGGCCCATTAATTGCTTTCTCTAGTGGAACCCACGTGTACTTTAATCTGTACAGGGTCTCGGAGTATAGAAAGGCCATTCAGTCCATTGGGTCAGTAGCAGCTTTTTGAGCCATCTGAGCAATCCCAACATCCCCCAACCCCTACTGTTTCTCTCTCAACCTTGGCAATTTCTTTCCAAGTATTTATGCAATTCTTTTGAAAGTTATTATGCAATCCCCTTTCAGGCAGTGCATTCCTGATCATAACGCCCCACATAAAATCTCATCTTGCCTCTTTTGCCAATTATCTTAAATTGGGTGTCTGCTGGTTACTGATCATTCTGACCACTGGAAACAGGTTCCCGTTATTTACTTACAATCTTGAACACCTCTATTAAATCTGACCTGCACCATCTCTGTTGTAGGGGGGAAAAAATCCCATGTTCTCTTATGTTGCCACATAACTAAATTCTTTCACCCCGATATCATTCTTGTAAATCTCCTCTGCAAAACTAATTGTTCTTAAATAATGAGATTCGGAAATATGGTGGTGTCACGTAGGAATATGGTTGTGTGTGTGGTGTCTCAGTTTGTACCTGAATGCACTTGAGTCCTTGTGGTATGTAGACATTTTAGAGGCTGTTGGCTTGTTATTTCTGTTACCTTTTATCTGGAATTTCTGCCTGTTTAACTTTTTATTTGTGTGATTCAGCCAAGACACTTCCAGATCATAATACCCCACAAGACACTTGTCTACACTGTTGTAACTTTACTGTGATCATGGCACAAAGCCGGTTTACAAAC